>NC_142928.1:199855112-199907612 GCF_046866305.1 Octopus bimaculoides
AATCGATCAATAAGGGAAGGAATGATGTTGCTGTGATTCA
Source organism: Octopus bimaculoides (assembly GCF_046866305.1). Lineage (NCBI taxonomy): Eukaryota > Metazoa > Mollusca > Cephalopoda > Octopoda > Octopodidae > Octopus > Octopus bimaculoides. Next base: position 199,855,153 of record NC_142928.1, read on the forward strand.
TCAAGGTTCTTAGCTGAAATGATGAAAATGTAAGAGTGATGTGAAACATATAACAGGGATTTGGGGAAAGTGGGTTCACCTGTGCATGTGGAACTATGTGTAGGCCCATTACCTATATACATACCATTCCAAACTATGAAACTCTGTATGCAACCAGTTACAGGCAAATAACAAAATGAATTATATAATTGAACCAAGTGAAACCAAGCTTAATGAGTGAGAAACCTTTTGGAAAAGTCACATGACAAGACCCATTTGCACCAAATGGAAATGGAATTTGTGAAGGGGTGCGATATGTAGAACCTTTGCAGGGGGTGTAAGGTATACATTAGTGTGTTTTCTTTCTTTTATGTATTGGTTAAATTCATGGCACCTTTACATGTACATGGGGTGTGTGTGTAGGAGTACAATGTGTGTAGGTGTTTATATTGGGTGTGTGTGTAGAAGACAGTCTATTGGGTAGGTGTCCACCATGTTGGGGTGTGTGTGTTTGTTTTTGGGTGTGTTAGTGTATGCTCTGGTCAAACTCTTTGTCAGACTCCATGGTATTGGTGGATGGCCAAAGTTGGGGTAGACCAATCTCCAATATAAGCTCTCACAGATATTGCAGCCCTACACACACCACATGAGGCAGTAAATAGCTTCTGTTTTCCAGGTGACCAAGTTAATAGCTGAGGTGGATGCTCTGAGGGTAGCTATCAGAATAAGAATTGGCTGGTCAAAGTTCAGAGAGCTCCTACTTCTACTGGCAACAAAGGGCCTCTCCCTCAGAGTGAAAGGCAGATTGTATGAAGCCTGTGTGCAAACAGCTATGCTACATGACAGTGAAACATGGGCTGTGACATCTGAGGACATGCATGGGATTGAAAGAAATGAAGCTTGTATGCTTTGTTGGATGTGTAATGTCAGTGTGCATGTTTGACAGAATGTAAGCATTTTGAGAGAAAAGTTTGGCATAAGAGGCATCAGATGTGGTGTACGACTGCACTGGTATGTACAGAACAAAGATTTAGGGAGGTAAAAATGTTAGGAAAAACATAAACTATAAACAGATAAAGGGATAAAAAAATAAAAAATATGAAAAATATAAGATAGCATAATGTAAAAATTATTAAAGTAGTCAAAAATTGTTAGTTATAAAAACATTGAAGAACTGCAAAGTGGGGGCAGAGGAATAGTTGGGGACATGGGTAGGGCAGTGTTATTTGTACTTTGAAAAAGTGTTGCATAATTTGTGTTTGTGGCAAAAAAATCAAATTATTTTGTTGATTCAAATAATTGGTGGATTGCATCTAAGGGCCATTTTAAGTTATATAGAGTTGAATTTTAAGGTTGTGAATTAGCTGCGACAAAGCAGTGCTGTTAGTTCTAACTTTGGACATGAAGCTAGAATAGTGTTTGCTCACTCTTGCTTAATTAATTTGCCCCTACTCGTCCCCACCTCTTCCCTTTTCGTATTCTCATCATTTACCCATTCCTGTATATATTACTGCTTCACTAATATGCTTTTCTTCTCCATCTCTATGCTTTCTATGCATTTTAAATTGAATCTCCTGTGAGTCAACATAGGATCCCTCAACGACAATGTTAACTTGTTTTGGCCTGATGAGTAGCTAGCAGTTTACCCCTTGCTCTGATAATCTCTACTTTCAAGGTTCTTCTAGCTATGAAGCATGTAGCCTGGATTCTATCCACTCCGTTTCCTTGATCTTTGCTGTTTTCGGCACGGTTTACAATTTTGTTCCAGTTGTTTTCAAATTTGGTACATGGATTGAGTTTTGTATAATAATTATGAAAATGAAATTCATTTTTCTTATAAATCCGTAATTAAAAAGTTATTAGCCTTTAACATTTGGATATTTTAGCCAATCAGGAGCAAGTATTTTACCCATCACCGTGGCAAAAATCTCTGTTTCCATAGTAACCAAAGATGCTGTGCATGTACAAGGAGGAGAAGAAACTACGAGAAAGACAATCTTCTGTCTACTATAATAATACTCTTGTGTTTTTCTCCATCACAACATAAGAATGAGAAAGGAAGGGGTGATAGATGAATAAGGAAGGAAGCAGTGATGGCAAACTGGTAGTGGGAGTGTTTTGTGTGTATGTAAAAAAGGGAGGTATGTGAATGTGTGTGTGTGTGTGTGTGTGTATTGCAAACTTTCATTCTTGAATTTTTTAAGCTAATAAATGTTTAAAACAATGGTTTGACTGTTATTTCTAGCAACTCTTTTTGGTTTGTTTGTTCGTAGCTTTTAAATATTTAATTTACTTGCAAATGTTTTAATGTTAACTTTATTTGTGTATATTTTAATGCTTTGACTGTTATTTCTAGCAATGTTTTGACATGCCGATGTCCCTGCCGCCGATGGTGAAAGAAGCAGTGAATGCAGTGTTTTCTGATTGGCGGAAAATTCTGAAAATTGTCAAACTTTGAACAGCAGTAAAGTTTTTGCAAAATTTTTCTGGAATAAATGAATAACAAATTCGGATTCAGCATCAAAAATTACATCAAAATGATACATTAAAGATTTTTTTTTAAAAGAAAATTGTAAACAATGATGAAAACTACAAAGATCCCATTTCCTTATTTTCGATATATATATATATATATATATATATATATATATATATATATATATATATATATATGATGTATATACATACATACATACATACATACATACATATATATATATATATATACATACATATATATATATATATATATATACATAATAAAGTTGGCTAGGCACAATATGAAACCAAAAAGAAAGAATTCAACTGTCACTAATAGTGACCGAGGGTGCACAGTAGCACCAACATTGCTAGAAATAAGACTCCAATACTCTTGTAGCCACAAACATTGCACAAGTCTATGTACTGACAGGGGAGTTAACCACCCCATAGCAAGCGAGGGTACTAAACTGGCAAAGCAATTTAGCTTGAAATTAAAGCTCATGAGTAGTATTGCTCTATCGTTTACAGTTAAGTCAAATTTACCAGAAGAATCAATGACTGATTTGGCAAAATGGTAATGTGAAAATTAGTAAAGTAGCTAGACGCAATATAACACCAAAAAGGAAGAATTCAATTGACACTAATAGTAACTGAAGGTACATTGCAGCACTTACTTTTTACTAGAAATATGTGTGTGTGTGTGTATCAAATATCAAAGTAGTCATGTATCTTGTCTCAGTTAGAGAGACAATAGACCATTCCAACTTCTATTCAGTTGGTTCTGCTTTCTCTGCAACCATAACAAAACATATTTACATTCACTTGAAATGGCTCTCTAAGATGAAAACACAATCAAAGAAAAAATATATACATATTACATATTACTTAATTTTCAAGAATTTATTTGAAAAGACTTGATATTTCCCAATTTCCAATATTTGATGAATTGAAAGAAATTCCCTGAAAATTTCAATAATTCACAGAAAAGTAAAATAGATATTTGTCACCACTTTTGGGTTAAACATTTTCCATTTTCTCTTTGGAATTCTGAAATAGTTGTTAATCCATTATGAATCTGAATTTCAAGGAAAACTTCAAGAAAGGTTATAAAGATTAAGTATTGAAGTCAATAGAATACCCACTGTGAATGCCATCTCTAGTTCACCTCTACCATTCCAGCTTTACTTTCTGCAGTAAGTCCTTTCCAAAGCTTCCAAGCAATTTAATAATCTAATTCAATAAAGACTGAGAAATACAAAAATTAACAATAAAGAGTTCAAAATAACCTTTTCCCATTTCTGAATTTGCTCTTATGGAAAGAAGTCCATTGTTTTCGATATTAATTATGAGATTATATCAAGGCCAAGCAAGTATATGCATTTGTGTGTGTGAATAGAACTCCAGTCTATGCATACATGCATACATACATACATACATACATACATACATACATATATACATACATATGCACTTATACACACACACATGCACACACACACACACACACACACACACACACACACACACACACACACACACACACACACACACACACACACACACACATATTTATATATATATTTAAGTGGAGAATGGAGAAACAAACACAGGAAGAAGCAAGTCGATTGGGCTAGTTAGCCATTGATTTAATTATGTGGAGATTATATAATGTAAATTAAGTAAACTAATACTAGATAAGTACTTCCCTACGCTAAAAAATAGACTCTCCCTCGAATTATGGTCCAACACATACGAAGCCCTGAACTGGTTCTCCAAAATACCGAACACAAATAACTATAAATTCATACAGATAGACATAGTAGACTATTACTCCTCAGTTAACCCCACGATCCTAAATAGTGCCCTAATATTCGCCAAAAAACACTCACATCTAACTAGGAAAGAAATTAAAGTAATACTTGAAGCAAGGAAATCAGTTATAAGCTTTGATAACAAACTCTGGGTCCATAAGGACTCCCCGAACTCCTTCGATATCACCATGGACATATATTTGCTTTCAAACATACAGGAGGAATTCCCAGATCTCAAAGGTGGTTTATACAGGGACGACACGCTTTTCATAGTTAAAAATCCCTCTAGCAGGAAACTTGAACTCATCAAGAAAAACCTACATAAATTCTTCAAAAGATTTGGACTAGCCATTTCCATAGAAAATGAACACACCTCCATAAACTACTTAGACACAAATTGCAACCTAGCCACAGGACTCCATGAACCTTACATAAAGCCAAACACTAACCTAAAATACATAAACGCATCCAGTAACCACCCACTATTCCTTAAGAGAGGATTAGTACATAGTATAAGCAATAGGATATCACGCCTCTCCTCTAACCGGGATATTTTTAACAAGCATAAGGAAACCTATAACATCGCACTACATAAGGCAGGATTCAACCATAAAATTAAATTCATAGAACCCAATAACCACAAAAAAGACCCAAATAAAGGGAATCTAAACGCTAGCAACACATACACTAATAATACACCAAACCCTGCTGCAAACCACACTAACAATATGAAGGACACAGTTAAACATAATAAAAGTAATAGAAATACAAAGGATCCCAAAGCCAAACCACATAACACCAAAAATACCAACAACAGTGTAAACACCAATACCAACAATACTACTAGGATTAATAAGACTAATAACATGACGAAGCAGAAATACAATAACAAGCAGAACATAATCAATGTTAAGCCATACAAAGATAAGTTTATTATTAATAACAGCGAGACCCAGCGGACTAAAATAAACCCTACACCGGGCCCACAAAAACTAAACAATACTAACACCGATAAGACACATATTAAAAATAAACCTAACTATAGAAATAAATTAGATAGCCATAAAGACAAATTCACTAGCCTTCCCAGCTATGATGGCAGGTTCTATACCAGACATAGCCGTAATAACAATAAGAACAATAGGGATACGATCTGGCTAATTATCCCCTACACCATGAACCTCAAATCTAACATAGTCCGTTCATTAATGAACATAAAAGATAAACAACTAAATATAAATAATAAATACGCAGCAATATTTAAGAACAAAATCAGAATAGGCCACAGCCTGACGTGTAACTTTGCTACCATCTTAGCATCTATTAATAATAAAAAATTAGACGCATTCTATACAGCTAGAAAGACCACGAACAACCAAACTAACAACCGTCCAACTAATAGAACAAACCCCAACCCTAATCCAACACCCCTTGTTAGCAGAGACACACGAAAAAAAAAAACAATAGGGCCACACAACAACACACAGACATAGACACCCCTTATAATTTATGTAGCTGTAGAGATAGGAATAAATGCAATGCAATTTCTCCAATAGATGTAAGACCGAAAATGAAGTTTACCAATGCGCCGTACACACTTACGGCCATAGTAGATCTTATATTGGCGCCACGAAAAACCAAATACGCCTCAGATACAATGAACACCAATCTAGCTTTAAAAATAGAGAAAAGCCAAATTCATCAGGACTTAGTAGCTATATCTGGGAATTAAAGGACAATAAGATAGAATATAAACTAAAATGGCATATACTAAAAGCAGCAAATTCTTATAACCCAGCTAACAGACGTTGTGACCTCTGTCTAACTGAACGCCTCAAAATCCTAATGGCTACAAAACATCTTTTAAACAAGCGATATGAAAATAACCAAATTTGTTTACACACTACAAAATATTCATGGTTTGAGAAGTTCTGATCTGGTGACTTTACTCTTGAAAATCAGCCCTGTGATAGACCTGAGACCAAGGTGGGTAATGATGAGCTTGGAAACTGTAGTGGAAGTGGATACAGCTCAAACTATGCGTGAGTTAGCAGCAAGGTTTGATGTTTCAATTCCAACTGCACTGGACCATCTGAAAGAATTCAGCAAGATAAAGAAGCTGGACAAGTGGGTACCACACGAACTGAACAAGCATCAAATGACATGTTGTCTTGAAACTTGCTGTTCTTTGTTGTCACAGCATAAAAGTGAACCATTTTTGCATCGTATTGTTTCGTGTCATGAAAAATTGGATTCTTTTCAACAACAGTCTTTTGCACAGAGGTTAGATAGAGACAAAGTGCCAAAACACAATCCAAAAAAAGAATATTCACCAAAAAAAGCTAATGGTGTCTGTTTAGTGGTCCAGCTCTGGTGTCATCCACTATAACTTCATGAGACCTGGTAAGTCAATTACAGTGGATGTATACATTAACCAAATGGATGAAATGATGAATCAACTTGCAATTAAAAAACCGAGATTGGTCAATAGGGAAGGCCAATTCTTTTGCAAGACAATGTTTGACCACATGTTGCATAAAGAACACTACTCAGTTAAAGGAACTGAACTTGGAAGTACTCGGCCATCCATCAGACCTTGCACCAACTGACTATCATGTCTTCCCGGCATTAGACAACTTTTTGCAAGGAAAAACCTCAAATCTGAAGAAGATGCAAAAACAACTTTTCGTGATTTAATCACCTCTTGCTCTCCAGAATTTTTCGCTTCTGGCATAAATAAGCTTCTGATAAAATGGCAAAACTGTGTTGATAATTTAGGTGCATTCTTTGATTAACTGCATTGCTTTTTGTTGAAATAAAATAAAATAAACTTTCAGTTCAAAATCGAACATTTCATTCTTAATGACCTGAAAAAATAAATGTAAGTTTGTTTATAATAAAATATTCACTTACAGAAATCTAACAGCGGTCAAGTGAATCTATAGCCATTGAAAATTAGGATTTGTGAGAACATCTAACAATACTAATTTATAACCAGCAGCTAGAATTTAACTGTCAACTCCTAGTATCTTAATACTAGCTGCATTAGATCTTCTGATGATAAGAGGATAGATAAAAATTGTAACTAAATTACCAATTTCATGACCCTCACTGTGTTTCTACTTCTGCCATTCCAAAATTGTAGTCGTTTCTCTTTAATTTTATTCTGCCACATTAGTAGCAGCATGGAATTCTTTCCTTCTCTAACTCTGATGAAATATTTGCTAAAAATTATAATAGAATATCTTGACTGTTGAAAACTTTTATTTTGCAACTGAAGATGGTGCTGTATTTCAATGATGTAATGCTTGCATTGTTCGATTAAATGGAGCCTCCTGAAACGGCCATATGGCATTAATACCTTGACATCCTTGTTACTTATTTGCTATATATATATATATATATATATATATATATATATATATACTTTTAAGTATTCAAGCAGTATACGTAGCGTTTGGCATATAATTGGTCAGAAAGTTACTATTGATTTTGTATCTACAATTGCAATGAGGGGAATAATGCTGGTTCAAAATGGAAGCCATAGCCTCTTTACTGATGGAAGTAAATATACACTATAAAGTCCTCTGGTTTTCCCCACCCTTTTTACTCAACATCAAAACCTACATGGGGTCTTACTTAGATAAGTAGATAAGCATTTCACACCGTCCCATAGGTATATGAGATTATTCAACAGATATAATTTAAGGGTCTCCTTCAGCTGTGCATAAAGTGTAAAAGAGATATTAATAAACACCTCCACACTCTGTGCAATGGCAGAATGCTATGTAGGGTTAACAGTGAGTGCCCTTTGAATGGTCAATGCAACAATGAGGTTGTGGTCTACAAAGCAGAGTCAGTGTCCAACAGTAGCAACAGCAACAGCAACAGCAACAGCAAAAGAACGCACACAAATATACGGAGATATGTTGGAGAATCAAAGGGTTAGTTTAAGGCTAGTCTAAATGAATAAAGGCTCTCTTTTAGGATCCCAGAGAGACACAATGTTACAACATTAGTCAGCTATATATGACAATTAAAAGAGGAGGGGACTCCAAATAAAATTAACTGGAAGCTGCTTGGACAAATATATATATATATATATATATATATATATATTTCAGTGCAAATGGTTTTGTTAAGTGGCTTTGGGTTTTACAATCCTGTAAATAATAATAAAGGTATTTTTTTTATAAGCTTAAAGTTTATAGCGATCACCATGCAATGACTAAGGAAAATAGTCTAATAATGGGGTATATGAGCCCTCGATAGAAAAAAGTAGGCTTCCCTGTACGCATGGGAAAGCCTACCTTTTTTCTGTGGAGGGCTTATATGCCCCATTATTAGACTATTTTCCCTAGTCATTTGCATAGTGTTCACTATAAGCTTTAAGCTTATATAATATATATATCATTGTTTTAACATCCAACTCTTGCATCCTAATGTGGGTGAGATGAAATTCATTGAAGCAAATGTCCTACAATTACGATGTCTTTCTTGTTTCCAAGTAAAGTAACATTTTTCCTTGTCCTTTTGCATGAATCCTGTCAAACCATCCAATTCATGCCAGTATAGAAGTTGAACGTTAAAAGATGATGATGATGATGATATAGATATATCTACACACACACACACACACACACACACACACACACACACACGCACACACACACGCACACACACAGAGAATGGCATTTCCTTTGATTAAATCCCTCTCATAAAACATTGGCCAACCTGATGTCATGCAGTGGGATTGAAACTGTGACTAAGTTGTAATTTTGTTATGTTTTTATTCCAGAGAGAAAAATAGTGTTCATGAGTCTTTATAGGGGCTCTGAGACAGGTAGAATGAGGAGAGGGAAAGAGGCATTCTCAGGGTGTCTGGCCTGAATGTTTTGCAACAGAGAAGATGTCCCTAAAGGTACCCACAGTGTGAGATGATGGTGTTCAAGTGGGTGACCAAGTGGCCATGATAGAATTTGAACCCAGAATGTAGAGCTCGACCAGATACCACAAGGCATCCTGTTTGATGTTCTTACACTTCTGCCATGATTTGATATTTTGTTTATTGAATTTCAAAAAGATGAAAGACAAAGTTAACCATCATAGGATTTGAACTCAAAGAACAGAGAATCAGAATAAATACCATAAAGCATTCCATACGATACACGTAACCAACTCTGCCCATTTAACTCAATTGTCTCTTTACTCATTCTCGACAGCCTCGTTATATTCCTGTCCAACATTAGTTTCAAATCTGCCAGACTAACCATTAATTCTTCAGCTGAATCTGAGATAAACACTCACTCAACGATATTTATATTTTATTTTAAAAAATGTCACTCGTTACAGAAAACAGAAGTTTTTCTAAAAGATCGTGAGAAATAACAGTTTAATGTAAGTCAGTGCAAAACTTCAAAATTGTTCAATCATGATTGACACAAATTACAAGAAATATTTCTTGTGAAAGAAATAACGAGACAACAAAGAGTTCAAAAGATGGCAAAATAGTTGGAATTATTTTGAATAATGCACCGAAAACTCACCTGCTGGAGTTACTTGGTTGATATAAGTATGAAAATATGAATTAATTATCAGAACTGTTCCTTATTCCTACAAAGAACAACTATTTCAAGAGTTTCGAAATAATTGTTTTCATTGCAGTCTATTAGACAATTCAACAAAACAAAACTATTAAAACTGAAAATGTGAGAGGCTAGAAATAAATTTAGTCTCACAGAAAAGAGATGAATAAATGGAAAATTATAATTATAATTATCAACAATAATTATCTTTTCTAAATATTTTTGATTTTACATTGGTGGAGTCATTAATACTTTATAGAACATTATGAGTTGTTTGCCATTTATAGAACATTTCCTACAAAACCAATTGATGTGTTTAATGATGTTATTCTGGTGTATAAGCTTGGACAGAAACTACCCAACAATGATACTCTCTCAATAAAAGATATCTGTATGTATATGTGTGTGTGTGTGTATGTGTGTGTATGTGTGTGTATGTGCGTGTGAGTGTTTGTCCCTCCCAACATTGCTTGACAACCATTGGTTGTGTGTTTATCTCGCTATAACTTAGCAGTTCGACAAAATAAACGTAGGAGTGGCTATGTGGTAAGTAGCTTGCTTACCAACCACATGGTTCCAAGTTCAGTCCCACTGCACGGCAGCTTTGGCTGACCAAAGCCTTGTGAGTGGATTTTTTTAGACAGAAACTGAAAAAAGCCCACCATATATATCATCATCATCATTATCATCATCACAGCGTGATCGTTACCAGTGTCACCTTACTGGCACTTGTGAAAAACAATATTCGAGCGAGGTCATTGCCAGTGTCACTGGACTGGCTCCTGTGCAGGTGGCACGTAAAAAACACCATTCAAACGTGCCAGTGGCATGTAAAAAGCACCCACTATACTCTCGGAGTGGTTGGCATTAGGAAGGGCATCCAACTGTAGAAACATTGCCTGATCAGATTGGAGTCTGGTGCAGCCTCCTGGCATTCCAGACCCAGTTGAACCGTCCAACCCATGCCAGCATGGAAAACGGACGTTAAACGATGATGATGATGATGATATATATAAGTGTCGGTGGAATATAGAAAGCACCATTCAAGCATGGCTGATGTCAATGCTGCTTAACTGGCACCTGTGCCGGTGGCACATAAAAGGCACCATTCGAGTGTGGTCGATGTCAGTGTTGCCTGATTGGCTCCCATTCTAGCATGGAAAGCAGACGTTAAACATTGACTATGATGATGTGTGTGTGTGTGCGTGTATATATATATATATATATATATATATATATATATATATATATATATATATATACTTTATTTAAAAGCAGCAGAAATATAACAAAAAAACCGTTACTCTGAGTTTCACGTTCCCGTTCATCGGACAACGGTTTTTTTTGTCATATTTCTGCTGCTTTTAAATAAAGCATATTACTCTACCTCTGGTATTTGAGTACTCTTTTTTCCACCTTGTTGCACATTTCATGTGCTTACTCCGGTATATATATATATATATATATATATATATATATATATATATATATATATATATATATATATATATATATATAGATAGATAGATAGATAGATAAATTAAGAAATGGAGTTAAATTCAGATGTTATTCAAATCTTTATACTCCCGACATATCTAGATCCTTTCCATGTGATAAAGGTACATCCTTTTGTCCACTCTGTAATGAAAAACAATATCTCATTCTGTTCTCTTGTGAACATGTTTAAAGAACGCGTTTATCATTGCAAACATTGGCAAAAACAAACCTTTAGCTCCTATAAGTCATTTCTACCAATCTATGAAACTAGACCTTTCACTGTCTTCTTACATTTCATTTCCACTATGTATATCTATTTCCATGCATTTAAACTTTATTCCCATACATCTATCGCACCATATTTCTCCACTCTTAATTTTCTGTTAATTTCTTTCTTTCTCCTCCTTCTCTTTCAATAAACTGCCTTTGACATTAAATCTATTAATGCTTTTTTAAAAAATAACTTGCCAGCACTCCCCTTCATCATATACGTGGTAATCACGTTCAGTTAAAATGGTTTATTGATGTGTTTTGTTTCTCTTTTTTTCCCTGATGAGATGATTGCATTGTTTTACCTCATTTTATTCCCTCTGGAATAATATCAATGTTTTCTTTGAAACATATGTCGGAAGTATAAAGATTTGAATAACACCTGGGTTTAACTCCATTTCTTAATTTATTTATGTCATACAAAAGCATTTCACTAAACCCTGGAATTTCTACTTTTATAAGTAGCGCTGTAACATCTTTGGCACTTAGGGGAATTTTTGCTACCTTGGTAACTATTTATTTATTTTTTCTGTGTTGATATGTACATATTGAAAAAATACACATACATTTATATATATATATATATATGTGTGTGTATGTGTGTGTGTGTGTGTGTGTGTGTGTGTGTGTGTGTGTGTGTGTGTGTGTGTGTGTGTGTGTATATCAAGTGATCACAGGATTGATCAAATTATCAGGAGTTGTTATAAACCACTGGTTACTTGCTACAGTCACCTCTTTTCCATCTCTAAACATCTCCCTCTGTACACTCTTAGGAAGCATCTTCTTTTTATCTCTTTTGACTGCTTATATTTATCCCCATTATACGATGCATTTCCCCCATCATCATCTCTCTCTCTCTCTCTCTCTCTCTCTCTCTCTCTCTACCTAACTACACCTCTCTTTCCTTTCCTTTCTTTTCCTATTGGAGCAGCCAAATATCTCTTCTACAGTAAGACTTCAATCACAATCCCTCTGTATTTTAATCTCTCAACCGGCACAAAGCCACCTCCCTCAGTACCACTTTCTCTCCCAGTCGAGGGGTCTTTGTCTTGCAAGTTACTGGGTGATCCTGCTGGTAATTGTGCCCTATAAAAACACCTGTGTTGGTGCCACATAAAAGCACCCAGTACACTCTGTGAGGTGGTTGGCATCAGGAAGGGCATCCAGCCATACGAACCTTGTCAAACGAGACAATTGAACAACTGATAATATATATATCATCAGTTCTCACACATATTCCTTCCTTACATCCTTATCTCTTCTTTCTATCCATCCCCTATTCCTTTTATCTTGATAGTTCTCCTCTCCCACCCCCTCACAATATCTTGACCACCATCTAGCACTCCTTTTTTCATTTCTTCTTCTTCCTCTTTCTGTCTTTCTTTCTTTCTTCTTTTCCCCTATTCCTTTTGACTAATACCATTCTTCTCCTGACATACATATCTATTATCTTCTCTCTATCTACTTACCCCTACCAGTACATTCTCAAAATTTCATTCACACCACAAAACTCCTTTGAATGAATAACACATCGAATTTATGTCTCCACACTATCCACTCATAATAGCAAAATATGAACTCCTATCGGAATCTACATACCATGGCCAAGAAGCATTTCTCCCTATTCTACACAGCACTTTCCTTGGATAATGGAACTGCAATATCCTACATATATTTTCATTTTTATTATCTTATTTCCCTTTATACTTCCTATACCCAGCCTTTTCCAAATTAACTCCTTAAACTGAACTCTACTATTTCCCTCTAGATAACTATCGCATAATGTCTCTGATGAAGGGATATCCCTAATCTCTCAGAAACAGCTGTAAGACTACCTTTCTCTTTATAAATTCCACACAACCTTGGCTTTGTTGTCTCATTTTATTTAACACACACACACACACATGCCTGGAGCAGGGTCTGCTTGGAGGATATATATATATAAACTACCACAATTTCCACAACAATAACAACAACTACAGCAACAATAAAAGACAGCTTAAAGAAGTAAAGTATGTTTGTGTTCCTAACCAAAAGCTGTGTGTAAAAGATATGCAAATATCTGTTAGTGAGGAGAAACAAATGGATTTTATCGAATTAATTAGTAATGAGAGTACCACTATAATTAGGTTAATGATTCTATACAAAAAAGAAACTGAACAACAAAATTAAATCTAAAGAATAGAAATTAATTGAGTAAATAATAATATTAAAGCTTTTAATATTATTGTAAATTGAAGGAAATTTCAAAGAAATTGAAGCAAAAAAATGAAAGAATATTGTTGAATCTAATTTTAATAGCAGTTAGGTAAAAAAAAAAAAAACAAGGAAACCATATGAAAAAAAGAAAAGAATAAATCAAGAGAGTTTGTGTCAAATATTTGCATATTCTGAAAGTATTTAAAAAGAATTATAATAGGAATTGTTTTTGAGTAAAAAATAAAACAATAGTCACAATCATATTTAAAAAAATACATATTGATTTGAAAAAGTAAGAGAAAACCATTTTTGCAGTAAAAACTATGAGGTGGAGTAGACCCGAGGAAAAAAATGGTAGCAGTATTTTGTTTGTGGTGTTTAATGTACAATGTTGCTGCTGTATTTTAGTTCAAAATACATCTTAGAGAATTATGAAAATATTCTCTGCAGAATTATTGTTTAACAAAACAGGAAACCAGAAATTTTTTGGTATTATTTATTCACCATTACACATGTTTCATTTGCTAATAGGATTTACAAAATTTTACATGTTAGATAGACATGGAAAGAATTGCCTATTAGAAATTTTTCAGACACAAAAATTAAACAATACTTATTATTTAATTAAATTATACTGTATCAAATACTGTATTACATAATTTTTGTGTCTGAAAAATTCCTTTCTCTGAAATTTCTTACATGTCTGTCTAACATGTAAGACTTTGTAAATCCTATTAGCAAATGAAACATGTGTAATGGTAATAAACAATACCAAAAAATGTCCACTTTTCTCTTTTGCTATGTATATATAGTCTCTACAAGTATGACTATATATATGTATAGTAACACACACACACACACACACATACACATGCACACAAACACACTTGCACACGCACATGCACATACATATATACATTCACACACTTGCATACACAAGTTTGTGTACACTCTCTCTCTCTCTCTCTCTCTCCCCCTCTCTCTCTCCCTCTCTCCCTCTCCCTCTCACATACGTATTTGGTTGAAGATGCACAGCAACAGTTGAGCGTAGGCTGGGACTGCTATTGAAGGTAACACTGTGGAAACGGAGATGCTGGTTATGCGGATGCCTGTGTTAATGATGACCCTGATCAAGAGGATGGTGATGCAGTGATTATGCCACTGTTGTTGATGGTGATGATAATGATGACTGTGATGATGGTGATGATGATGGTGATGATGGTGATGGCATTCTTGATGCAGTTAACATTACCAAATGAAAAGAAGAAATGATAATTAGCAAGTGTCAATCAACATATATTATTAGAGAGGAAGGTGGTGGTGGTGGGGAAGGGACATATTTCTAGAAATAGAAATGTTAATTATATCAACAGAACATCAAAGTCTGTTGATATAGGAATGGGTTATAATGAAATCAATCTGGAGACAGAATATGTGTGTGTGTGTATGTGTGTATGTGTGTGTGTGTGTGTGTATACACACACACACATATATATATATATAGGATTCATGAATGCAAGCACCAAGACTGGTTCAACGAGAATAATTCTCAAATTAAACCTCTCCTAGAAACATTGCACAAGAGAGATAAGGCAAGGATTTCAGACAAAAACTCACCCACACTCAATTCCCCAAAGATCTCTAGAAAAACTACACAGAACCAATTGTGTGAGATGAAAAATTCTTGGTGGGCAAAAAATGCCGAAGAAGTAGAACAGGCTGTTAACTCTTACAACTTGAGAGCCTCATATGACAATCTGAAGAGTGTAGTTGGCTCAAGAAAGGGTGCCACCCAGCCTTATTCTCTCTAATGACAGAACAAAACTCTTAAGTAGCAAAGAGGAAATTTCGAAAAGACGGGCTGAACACTTTAAATCTGTATTAAATCAAGAATCCACTACCAATCCCAAAGTAATCAATGAAATTCCCCAGTGTCCTATAATGGAAGAACAAGCAGAAGATCCTTCCTTGCAAGAGATAACTACTGCTATGAAAAAAATTTTCCAATGGCAAATCTCCTGGACAAGATACTATTCCCATAGAAGTGTAGAAGCATGACAGCAGACAACATGTAAGTAAGCTGCACGAATTGATCTGCTTGATCTGGGAAACTGGATCTGTTCCTCAACAGTTCAAAGATGCATCTATGATGCACTTGTACAGATACAAGGGGGGAAGAAGAGTGTATGTGATAATCACAGGGGATCAAGTTGTGCATAGCTGGAAAAATTCTTGCGAGGGTGGTCCTTAACTGCAACAATAAACATGTGATAAACAGCACATATCCTGAATCCCAACGTGGATTTGGGGCTGAGAGAGTTGACATGATATTTGACAAGTTCAAGAGAAAGTACATGAACAAAGTACTGACTTGGAAATAGTCTTTGTCGATTTGATTAAGGCCTTTGATACAGTGAATCGTGAGGCACTCTGGGAAATTTTGTGAAAAACTGGACTTCCTTCTAAAATGATAAGAGCAATAGCATCCTTGCATAATGGAATGGTGGCAGCTGTGATATCTAGAAGTCAATGTGGAGAGGCATTTTCTGTTGTCACTGGAACCAAACAGGGATGTGCTTTAGCCCCTGTACTTTTCTCATATTCTTTTCAATGATGCTCCAACATGCTTTTAGGGATTACCATGAAGGTATCACACAGAAGGGAATCTATTAAACCTGAAAAGCAAAGTTTCAGGTCAAAGAAAAAGACCAAAGAAGAGACCCTGCATGACGTTTTGTTTGTCAATGATTGTGCTTTGATTTTTTCCCACATTTAAGGGAATTCAGGAAGTGTTTGACAGATTTATTGCAGCAGCTCATGCGTTTGGACTGACTACCAGCATAAAAAAGACTGAAGTTTTATTCCAATCAAGGCCTGGGGTAGGACCTGATGAAAAAATGACAGTTGGAACTCTCCTCTTACAACAAAACAATATCCCACAATGCATTTGCACTACCAGTGCTAATCCGAACATTTGGGATACTTGATTGGAGAGGAAATCCACTCCATAGACATCAAAACCTGCAAAATCCTGACAACAATTGGGAACTTCCACAGAAACAGTGATGATGACAGGCTCTACCTAAGAAGAAATGAAGGTGGTAGAGGCCTGAGATCAGTGCAGATGGCCTTCAAATGCCATGTGGTATCACTCAGGCAGCACCTACTAAACAACAGCAGCAAAACATAAATATATAAATGCAGTGCTGAAAAGTGAAGTGGGCAACATTGTATGAGTTGAAACACTCTCTTCCTGATGATCCCCTATACAGCCCCAAAACAGCTGGGCTCTCTTACCTCAGAGAAGACCTGAATAGAAATCACACAGCATACAAAAAAAAGATCATGCATGAGAATGTTGCCTGGAAGCTTGAAGAAGACTGTAGAATTGACACAAAGCACAGCCTCTCTTGGACACAAGACCACAGCATCACATCACACTTTGAAGGCTATGTGTTTGTAATTCAGGAACAGGAGATTGCCACAAAGTACCTGAACAAGAAGAGACGGTAATGCTCTTGTAATCCCACATGTGTAGGCTATGTCATGCTTCTGTAGAAGACATTACGCATGTGATTAGCAGCTGTCCTAAAATGTCGTCATGGTACTACCTCCCTATGCGGCACAATGTTGTCGCTAAAACAATTTACAATGCCATCCGCAAAAAAGACTGTCCTGAAATAAACTTAGAAAATCCCTGTTATGAAATACATTCACAAACACAAACTCAAGGAACGCTAGTGGAATATTCCCATCAAAAGTTCTGTCAAATGTAAACATAACAGGCCGGATATTGTTGTTTGAGACAGAGGGGCAAAGGTATATACCATCATAAAGGTTAGCTGCTCTGAAAATATAAATATCTCTTTGAAAATCAAAGTAAAAGAGGATGTCTATGGACAACTGCTTCGAAACCTCCAGCTTCTATATCCAGACTATGAATTCATATTCATACCAATAATAATTGGAGCATTAGGTTTTGTTAGTAAATGCTTAAAGGAGAATCTGGATAAACTGGGATTTTCAGAAACAGAAATCGACCAGCTAATTCGTACATTACAAGTCCAACCTGTGAGTGGAATAGTAAAGATATGCAAGACTTTTCTCAAGTTCTAAATGTGAATTTGTCTGGGTTAACTACATCCAATAGATGGAGCCTTGTATCATTGTTGGAAACTGGCTCCCTCCTCAGTGGAAGATTTGTAACAAAAAATGGAAGAGACACATACATACATACTTATTTTCTTACTCACATACATACATTCATACATACTTATTTTCTTACATACATCGTACATTCACACATACATATGTAAATATATGAAAACACTTTATTTTTAGCCCTTATTTTTCCTATCTTATCTTTTTCTTGGTTCCATTGTATTTATTTCATCCATTCTCTCTCATTTAGAATAATAACTTCTATTTTTTGGTGTTTTCTTCTCTATTTCCTACAGCAACTCTTAAGGTTCGTTGTAGTGCTAAGGGGAAATAATTAATATTAGCTGTTTAACATTTGTGCATCCTTATGAAAACACATGCTTTGTATTTGAAAACATCATTTGATGAGATAATTAAAGGCAGTGTTGTGACCTTTGTCCCAAGGACAAGCAACTATTTGTAACAGCAATTGAAAAACTGTACTGTGTAATACTTGATGTGTGTGTGTGTGTGTGTGTGTGTGTGTTTGCATGTATGAGTGTGATGCTGAGATAGACAGAGGAAGAAGACAATTGAAAACTATATTATCTTAAAATATATATCTTTCCTGAAGAATAGACATTAAGTTGAGAAGAAAAAGAAGAAAAAGTGAGGCAGAAGAAGAGAAAGGAAAAAGTAGTAATGAAAAGAGAATCAAGTAAAAGACTGTGAGATCTATTTGTAGAGATGGGAGAATCTTTATTTCGTTTTCTGGTGTTCAAAAGAAATAAAACAAAAACAATTAATCTGAAATTAGAAAATTAAAAACAAAAATTATAAAAAATCATGAAGAATTGTGTGGAGCCGTGAAGAAGAGGAAATGATTGTGCATATGTGAAAGAGAGAGAAGGAGAGGAGGAGGAGGAGGAGGAGGAGGAGGAGGAGGAGGAGGAGAGAGAGAGAGAGAGAGAGAGAGAGAGAGAGAAGGATTATAAGAGTGAAGAAACATTAGAGATTATATGACAAAACAAATTATTTCAATGTACTGATTAATAGAGTGGATTTTCATAAAAAAAAAGAAGTTATCACATAAACCTTAATTGATTCTCTGATGGCAAAGATACATTCCTGTGCTATAAATCCTGACAAAACACAGACGTCTACTCATGTGGCAAAGTGTTTACACTTCATTGTGCATGTGTGTGTGCGTGTTTAAGACAAGTCTATAAAGACATGGTTGTGTGTTAAGAAGCTTGCTTCCCAACTACATGGTTCTCGGTTCAGTCCCACTGCATGGTATCTTAGGCAAGTGTCTTCTATTAGAGCCTTGGACTGACCAAAGCCTTGGACTGACCAAAGCCTTGGACTGACCAAAGCCTTGGACTGACCAAAGCCTTGGACTGACCAAAGCCTTGTGAGTGGATTTGGTAGACAGAAACTGAAAGGAGCCTGTCATATCTGTGTGTGTGTGTGTGTGTGTGTGTGTGTGTGTGATTGTGTCTATGTTTGTCCCCCACCATTGCTTGACAACTGGTGATGGTGTGTTTACGTCCCCATAACTTAGCAATTTGGCAAAAGAGACCAATAGAATAAGTACCAGGCTTAAAAAAAATAAGCCCTGGCATTGATTCATTTGACTAAAATTCTTCAAGGTGGTGCCCCAGCATGGCCACAGTCCAATGACTGAAACAAACACTGAGGTTCTAAGCTGTACGGAACCATGGAATGGATTTCCTCACATATTGTAACTTATCTACATGGCCACACCCACCCACACACACCCACACACACATCTAAGCTTTGCTTGGCCGGTGCAACATGAAGTGGGCAGTCAATATAATGTTAGCAGAGTTACTATTCATATAATACTGTAAAAATGCTCACCACTCTCCACTCAAAGCCAAAAGTTTATGAGAAACTTTTGTTTATGACACAAAGGAGAAAGTAAGCAATGGCAAAGGTAATAGCTTACGAAAAACACATTTATAGGCTATTTTTTAAAATAAGCATAATAACTTGTTTCCTTTCAAAACATGCATATTCATGTTTGTAAAGGAGTTAGCATGTTGTAAATAATGACCTTTGAATGTGTTTTTCAATGAAGGAAAGAATCAACAGGAAAGCCTCTCACAGTCACCTCTACTGCTAGAAATAGCAATCAAATTTTTCTTAAAATTCCCCATCTTAAAAATGTAAGAATATATTGAATAATTCAGTTTTTGATGTAATTTGGCACAATAGGGGATGGTTAGGGTTAGAATGCCATCTGGATGGTAAAGCTGTCGAATATGAAGGAACTAAAAGGTTAAACATGAAACATTAAAGCACACAAAAAAACAAATCACAAACCATCAAAATCTCTCTTGAACAAATCTCAAAGAACTACAAAATATGAGGGAAAACATAGAGGCTGCCATTATCCGCTTTTCATATTTGTAACGTTGCATGGAATTTAAAGAGTAAACCTCAGTGTAAATGCTTCACACTTAACAACAGCAACGAATGACAGGATTGGTGTCCATCAGAGAAATAAAACACAAAAGTCTAAGCTTTCTGCAATAGAACATTAACAACCTGAAAGCAACTTTATGAAAATAAACTGTTCCATCATCACATATGAAGTTCACATCGTTATTAATTGAGATAGAAACTACCAGACTAACACAGAATGCCACAAATCCCAAATACAATCCAACATGTTTGGACAGACCAAACCCTTGTGGAGGCCATTTCATAGCATATTACTATCAAGTATCCAAAACCGAAATACTTAAAGTGACTTTTGGTCATTTAGGTTGAGAGCAGATCCAAGTATTCAAAATGAAAGCTATTAATATGAAACACTTTAATACAAGAGACACATGTATGCCAGTAACAACTTCACAAATAGTTCCATCACAACTACAGCAGTTTAACAGATTCCCAAACATCATCATAATGGAAAGACTTTAACACAAAACATTCTGGCACATGAAACAAACCAGGTAACAAAAGATGACTGAAAAGTATCCCAGCTGAGCTCCCTTTATATCCAAAACAACTCCCAAACAACACCTTCTGATCAACACTCCTAGTCAGCATAATTGCAATCAAACAATCGTCAAACTTTCCTTCAACCATCCTCAAAGAACAGATTTAAAACACTTCTGCAAATTTCAAAAGATTTAGCAGAACCATTTTTCCTGAGAAAGAAAATTTATGATTTCAGAATTCAACAACACCATAGGCATTGCATAATTATTGAAGCCATTTCTCAAAATCATATCCTCCAGACAACATATAAAATACAGCCCTAATTACATAACTTAAATATCTAACCTAATTAAAACCAGACACAACTAAAATCTAATTGAAACCAAATAAAAATCAGACACAACTAAAACCCAATAAAGTTTAACACAGCAACAAATACATCAACAATACACAATGAGAGAGAGAGAGAGACAGTTAATTATCGACATCAGCAATATTAACAACATCACTTTCAGCAGCAGGAAGTTGTCATTATAAAATCTTTCTTTCAAAAATTATCCACTTAAAGCCACACAGAGTATACAGGAATGTAAAACCATCCACCTAGACCATAGCATCACCCTCCTTTCACATTTCATTACATATAAAAAAATATGGCAACAAGGACATTTCAAAGTCCAAAAGCTTCTGAGTCAAACAAAATCCTAAGAATATACCCAAAGCATTTAGCTGCATCATGGCACTAATCAACATCTGTAATTACTTGTACTAACACTGCCAAAGTCTCAGAATGCGGAAACTGATCAACTTCATCACAACTTTAAAATCAGTCAAACATTAAATAAAATACCTTCACAGACGTATCACTGTCCTGCACATTTCAAGAATGACCTGCCTTGATATACTTAGCCTACAAATCCCATAACAGAAACCATTGTACTGCCCATAAAACTTACACAGAAAATTCACGATTGTTAAAAGTAAAACAAAAAACATAAACACCATTCTATCAGGTCATCCCATAAGTTCTGTCCGATTTTACCTTTTTTAAAATTGAATGAAATTTAATAGTATTTTAGAATGTCTAATGGAATTAAAAATTATTTTTATGCATTTGTGTACATTTAAAGTAATTAAATATTATTTTACAGAATAATAGAATTAAAATTTCTTTGATTAAAACTCTTTCTAACATGGAAGTATCCAAAGAGCATTTGAGGCACATAATGCTTTATGAGTACAAAAAAGGAAACTCTGCAGCCGAAGAGACTCGAAACATACACTCAGTTTATGGGAAAGAATGCTTGAATGAAAGAACTTGCAGAAGATGGTTTGCAAAATTCAGAAGTGGAGATTTCTGCCTTGAAGATGAAGACCGAACAGGACGTCCAGTTGAGTTTGATGATAAGCTCCTTGAGGCATTACTTGAAGAAAATCCTGCATTATCGGTTGAAGAATTGGCAATAAAGCTTAGTTCAAACCATACAACTGTTCATCATCATCTTCAACAACTTGGAAAGGTTCCTAAACTTGGAAAATGGGTGCCTCATGAATTGTCCGAAAGCAACCACAAATCCCGAGTTGACATGTGCTCTTCTCTCCATTCTCGTGAATTCATTTCACCCTTTTTGGATAGATTTGTGACTGGTGATGAAAAATGGATCTTCTATTGAAATGTTAAATGTCGTAAACAGTGGATTGGTAAAAGGGAAAAAGCTCAACCACAACCGAGAAGGGAACTTCATGGGGAAAAAGGTTCTTCTCTCTATCCGGTTGGATTACAAAGGAGTAATTCACTTTGAATTGTTACCACCTTATGCAACAATCAATGCTCAAGTCTACTGTCAGCAATTAGAGCATTTGAACCAAGCTTTGAAGTAAAAAAGACCTGCTTTCGTGAATTAAAAAGGAGTGATGTTTCATCAGGACAATGCGTGACCCCACACTGCAAAGATCAGATCACAGAAAATCGAAGAGCTTGGTTGGGAAAAACTTCCTCATCCACCCTATTCTCCCGGCCTTGCTTCTTCAGACTACCATTTGTTTCGTAGTTTACAGAATCATTTGGGGGACATAACTTTTGCAAGCCAGGAGGAGGTCGAAACTGACATTTCAGAGTTCTTTGCTTTGAAACCAAAAGAGTTTTGCATTGATGGGATTAAAAAGCTTGTAAGTAGATGGAAGGAAGTCATAGATATTCAGGGAAAGTACATTGATGATTAAATTTCAATTAAATATAACATCTGATCACTTGTTTACTTTTTAAAAATTTGGACAGAACTTATGGGATGACCTGATAATTGCCATCAACAAATGAAAATTGTAGTTGTGGCTCATACCAGCGCCACTTGTTTGGCTCCCTGTGCTGGTGGCACGTAAAAAGAACCATCCAAACATGGTCGATGCCAGCCCCCTTGCTCCGACTGGCTTCTGTGATGGTGGCACATAAAAAGCACCATCTGAAAGTGGCTGATGCCAGAGTGCTGCATTGACTGGCTCTCGTGCCAGTGGCATGTAAAAGCACCATCCAAATGTGGTCGATGGTTTCAATTCCTAGACCGAGTGGTGTGCTGTGTTCTTGAGCAAAACATTTCGTTTCATGTTGCTTTGTGATTACTTTGACACCTGACGAGTGGTACACCTGTGTGCACCTGTTCAGAGAACATCGATTCGATGGAGAGAGAGTGAGCTAAGCATGGACATTTAAACAAATCATTTGTGCAGCTCGTTTGGCAAAGGCTGAATGCTCATTCGTTGTTTTTGAGAGTCCATCAACAATGAGCCACATCACCACTCACTAAGTTGTAACAGTCTTCTAATGTATATAAAACAAACCATTCACCCCACATCCTACACAATCATTGCCCCTCATACTGAACACAACCCACACAACACATACGGTGCACTTAATTTTGTAAGGCAATCTATACAGCACGTTGACAATGCACTCACCACAAGAAACAACACCCCATATTAATTACAACATACACACATCTGTCCACCCCTGAAAAGACCAAGTCACACGTAGCTCCGTAATGAGGAGCAATAGGTGCAGTTGATGTTTGCTGTCATATCTATACTTTTGTAGTAGTAGTAATAGTAGTAGTAGTAGTAGTAGAAGTAGTAGTAGTGGTAGTAGTAGTAGTAGTAGTAGTAGTAGTAGTAGTAGTAGTAGTAGTAGTAGTAGTAGCAGCTATTCCAGATACCAAAAGTAAGCAATTGTGTCTGTGATTCCAGTGTTTAGGAAACATGGTTCCATCGTAAAAAAATGGAATGTGAGATGCCTGACAAGTTCCTTGTATTGAATTTGACTTTTTATTTTAGTCAGAAAGAAAAGATTTGAGTGGAAGAAGCTAAATATTCAGGCCACCAACAGATAAAGTAGTTCAAAGGTCAACAGGCATTCAAGATGAATTTTTATTGAACATATTGTTGATTGTGTTCGTCATTGATTTCCCATTGAGTTAAGGGACAGATGCTTTAAAGCTTCCTGTCCCACCATAATATGATGAGGTGAACGATAATGAGACACTTTATCATTCATTGCTAGCTTAAATGCAGTTTGCGTTTCTAGTAATTGCTCATGTATGGACAGAAACATTATGGAGCGGCAGCAGCAGCAGCAGCAGCAGCAGCAGCTGATACTGCCATCGTTGTCGTCATCATCATCATCATCATCATTGCTGACACAAGCAGCAGCTGCACCACCACCACCACCAGCTACCCCCCCCCCCTCCGCTGTTGTCATTAATCATAACATCTGTTTTACCTTTCACCATGAACTGAGAATAATGACTGCAGCCCATTCTGTTATCCCACCCCACACCATATCATTTATCTTGCATCATCTCATTTGTCAGACCTCACAATTTAAGATCCCTTCCTCATTTCTTCATTTCAATTGCCATCTTCTCTCTCTCTCTCTCTCTCTCTCTCTCTAGCAACACATGTTATAAACCAGTAAACCTCGTTTATAGACATTATCCGCTCTCATTGCTGTAACCGTTTTCCTCCTGAGGTTACACTAAACAATCTTCAGTCATTTGTATTCTGCCCTCAGGTAAGAGTTGGAACAAAGCAATTCTATGTAACTCAGTTACTTTGTGTTACGTTTACACCAAAAACTAATGTAGTTCATTGGTTGGACACATAAAATTTTCATTACACCTTTAATTTTAAGTTATGTCCTAAAGTTCATATTAAATTTATTTGCATATTAAAAGGGTGTTACAGTTTAAACTACATATCATCATCATCATCGTCATTTAACATCTGTCTTCCATGCTGGCATGGGTTGGATGGTTTGCCAGGAGCTGGCAAGCCAGAGGGCTGCACCAGTCCCTATTTGTCTGTTATGACATGATTTTTACGGCTGAATGGCCTTTCTATGCCAACCACTTTACAGAGTGTATTGGGTGTTTTTTACATGGCAAAAGCACTATTTCACAAATATGCTACGTTTGAAATTTGTGCTTCTCATTAGATTTGTTACAAAATATAATTGTTACAAGTGAAATTTGTTCTAAATATTAGATTTCTACTTTATTTGAAATTTGTGTTATTAAATTTCTCTTCCACATAAAATTTATGTTATCTATGAAATGAATATTTCACATACAATTTACATTATACATTAAAATCATTCTCCCCACCAGGACCAGACCATCAGTTGCGAGTTCCAATGTGACGTTTTGAAGCATTTGAAGGAGGACATTCAACGAAAGGGATTGGATCTGTGGAGCACAAAGAATTGGATTCTTCACCGAGCTCTCCTCATTCATGAGTTTCTCACCAAAAACCACCATGGTATCACTTCCCTACCCACCCTAGTCACCAAATTTAGCACCTGTGGACTTCCATCTCTTCCACGAGATGAAAATGCGGCTCAAAGGTGGCCATTTTAACACAATTGTGGAGATCCAGAGTGAATCACAGAAATTTTTTGACTTGCTTACAGAAAACAACTTCCAGGCTGGATTCTAAAAGTGGCAGGAACACTGGGACGAGTGTATTGCTGTGCAAGGTCACTATTTCAAAGGAGAGGGTGATAAAAACTTAGTTATTATTTATCAAACGTAACTAGTCCGGGAACCTGTTGATACCATCACATATCTATACACACATACACATCTGATTGACTTATACAAAATTTCTGTTTACCAAAAAGGGTTTGGCTGACTCAAAGCTATTATAAAAGATTCTGGTCCAGGATGCTGTGCTGTGAACCGAATGTCTTAACCATTATTTCTTTGCAAGATATGCAAGATTATTTCTTTGAGGGAATGATCGTAATTGAGCTGAAAAGCAAAGTTGGTGTTGGTAGTATTTGAACATGAAATGTAGTCACACATAAGATTCAATCTGATAACTTGCTACCTTTGTTGTATCATAAAATTTTATATGAAGTTTAAGAGAGTCAAAAAACCAAGAACTTACATTAATAAGTAGAATGTTTGCTTAAATTGTTCAGCCTTTTCCCTCTTCGTGTACTTTGGCTCTCAGCCAATTACAACAATTTGTAATAAATGCTATCAATATCTTACTAAAAAGAGCAAAGAAAGCAATAAAATGTTAAAACAAAATCCAATCACATCTGCATTCTACCAAAATATCTCATTACACAGATTTATTCTTTCTTTTCATAAAAGACTTGTTTACATTTTCAGCTGCTGTCATCACAAATATATCTTCTTACCAAGATTGATCAGAATTTTCATTTAACCTTGACGGATCAGAAGAATTATGTGCCACTCATGCAGATACCAGCTATTTTCAGCCCAAATTATGAAATTTTATTATATAAACATGCAAAACAGTCAAAATATATAATATAAAACCATTTTCAAACTCCTTAACTTTTAAATTAGACTATATTCCTAAACCAGATAACTGGAAATAAATTAAGGCTTTATTTTATACCCTTTTATTATTATTAATGATAATCCTTAATCAGATATCTATTGTAATTAGCTATTCATTTAATTAATATTTGAAAGAGATTAGATGTATTGTCAGTGAATTTAAACCCCTTATGTTTACAGTCTTGATTGAAAATGTAATTGCATTATGATATTTATTAATTTCCTTAGGAACAGCAATGATATTACACCTTTGAACTTCTTTGATTTGAAATTCTGAGTTACTTTGACAGTTTTGCAACTCAATACCTGAAAACAGTTCAACCGGGGGTTCCACGAAACGTTATCACTTCCATTCATGGATTATGATTTCAGACCCTGTCAGAGACACCCAGAAATTTAGGAATCAGGATTCATTCAAATAATAAGATTTGTAGTTCTGTGTTCAAAACCTATTGAAGAAAACTTCATGTAAAGGTGGGGATGGGATACAGTCATGGCTTTTACAGACCCAGGACAAGGAAGATTGGCAGCGAGGGAAATGGTTTATTCAGGTTCTGGGCAGATGAAATGAAGGCATGATGTGTGAGAAAAAAGAGACTAGTAGGATAGGCTTCAGTAGAAATAGCACCAGACCAACCAGACTTCGATCCAAAGAGGAAGAACCAATGATGTAGTTGTAGAAGTAAAGGCAATGAAAGGACACAGCAGGTCTGCGGGCCAGAAGCTGGAGCTGCAGACTACACTACACAAGTCTGCAGATTAATGAATATGGAATCAGTAGCACACTGAAATCATTAGCTTAATAAATTACTCGGATACTTTCAATAGAGTTTGAGAATTGGAGGTACAACTTTGCTTTGAAGACCATTTCTTTCTTCCTTTCTCCAACCAATCTTTGAGGCCCTGAAAAATAAGGGATATCTTTCCATCCCTGACTAAACAAGTAAAAAGACAATAGCTTACCATAATATAAGTTGTAATTAGGAGAATTGGAAAAGAAAATATCAACCAGAGACTGACTTTTCCCTGAAAAGACAGGTTACCAGTTTTGATGCTAATTTCATCAAATAAAGTGATCGATGCATTTGAGATTCAGAAGCTGATCCTATATTATAGACGACTTTGCAGTTACATCTATTCGCATAACATTTCAACATAACTAGCAAGCTGCACATTTCGGTAAAAATATGCAAGATTTTTGTGAAGTTCAAAATGTGAATTTATTTTTATTATCTACATTCCAATGATGAAGCTTTGTTTCTTTGTTGAAAACCAGCTCCTTTCTTACAGAAAGATTTAAAATAATCACAGATAGAATAGCAAATGGATACATTATAGGGACAACTCAATTTGGAGTGATGCCATCATTCAATTGTTCTTTGAAACACAAGTAGCACAGATGTAATTTTTCAGTTTTACTCAGGGCTTATACTCTGTACAGATGTGGTATCGATGGGCACATCCTGCAGTAGGTGTTACAATATTGTTGTTTCTTATGATGACATACATCAATGCATTACGTGCTTGTGACATGTGTGCATGCATGAGTGTGTACATTGTATGCAAGTACACAATTATGTATCAGTTCATACAATCACTTATAATTAATACAAAACCTTATTTAACACCCTGATCTACTTGAATCCATTTAAGCAACCATCCTACATTCTTCCAAGGTGTTTTCTAACTCCTCAATAAATGCTGACTTATATTTATTCAAAATTTCTACTTATCTCTTATTTTTCCTGAATCAGTGTTTTTTTCTTTTTTTGCTTTTAAACAATTTCATTAGTTTCCTACCACAAATCTTCTAAAAATTTCCTTTCATTCTAATCTTTTTTCTACAAATTTAAAACATTAGTCCCACTCCATTCCTATCATTTGATGATCTTCTTATAAAAATGCTCAAAAGTGAAGCTTTCTTCAGTGGTTGAAGAAGATGTGAGGCAAAACTTGAAATCCCAAGAAACTTGAATTTAACAAAAAAATAAGTATGTGTGTGTGTGTGTACGTATATGTACACACACACACATACACATGCGCACACACACACACACACTATCACACTAATTCACACAAGCTTCTACAGATTTCTATTCTGCCACTTCAAAATTCCCTGATTTTCATTTTACTTTGCTAGCACGCTATTGATCCAATTATCATCAATAATGATTTCAAAGCTGGTGTTATGGTTTTGTTTTTTGTTTTTTTTTGATGCAGTATTTCAGAATCCCAGTCACTGTTTCTATCTTCTGTTTTGTGTGGAGAAGCAAACATTAATAAAATTATTGAAAAAAATATATTGCAGTAGAAACTGGTGCAATAGTTTTGATTTAGAAGCAGCTGGGGAGCCTTAATTCAATAAGATTAGCTGTATCACATAGCATTTTTAATCAATTGCCACATTATATAATTCCCAAGGAATAAATTAGTTCATAATTTATATCACCCTTGTGTCTGTTACAAGAAACAATAGTTTTATAATATAATCTGCATTAGTTATTAGTTGTGAAAAACAATGTATAATATATATTAATCTACATCAGTTATTTCTATATAGGTTGTATACTATTTTGGAATTGTAATTGTTTCACAACTGACTTGAATATGGGACTTTGTGTTGAAATTGAAACTATTACCTTAATAGAGCAATCAGTCGAG
The DNA here is from genome assembly GCF_046866305.1 of Octopus bimaculoides. Classification (NCBI taxonomy): domain Eukaryota; kingdom Metazoa; phylum Mollusca; class Cephalopoda; order Octopoda; family Octopodidae; genus Octopus; species Octopus bimaculoides. The sequence goes on from NC_142928.1 coordinate 199,884,610, forward strand.
CTATTTAAGACCCCGTATAAACTGTTCCAGTCACTATCTGTTTATTTTCAAATAGAGAACAAGAACCAATGTCACAATAACAGGCACCCTGTATACCCACAACACATTAGAATAGCCTCTTCCAATAATAACACTTTGAATTTGAATTCTTACATTATTTTCTGTCTTATATTTAATCAAGGAAAGCTTTTCCAAAATATAACAGAATCATTTATCAGGTAATACAGCATCTTGTCTTTGTCTTTGCTACAACCTTGTATAAAGGTCTTCTTACAAATATTCATATCACTCTGTAAAGTGATTAGCAAATGATTGGAGACAACATAAGGTGGGAATGTCATGGTCTTGACAACCTCTCTAGAGCTGGCACCATTATAAAATGCCCTCAGAACACTCTGGAAAATGGTTGGTGATAAGAAGAGCATCCATCTACAGGAACGATGCCAACGATTGGAGAGTGTAAGTGTATGGGTATGTGACACATTTCTAAAAGAGCAGAAAGTGTGAATTACAAATGCCTTAGAATAGTAATGACCTGTGTAACTTATGTCAGCATGGAAAGCAGATGTAAAATGAAGATGGGGAAGATGATGGTGTTTGTAGTAGTGTTGGTGGTAATGATGATGATAATGATGATGATGAGCTTCCATGCTGGCATGGGTTAGATGGTTAAAAAAAATAAATAAAGGATTGTGCTCCAGTGTTTGCTTTGGTATAATTTCTATGGCTGGATAACCTTCCTTATACCAACCATTTTACAACATATACTGGCTAATTATTTCATGGCAGGCAGCTGCACTAGTGAGGTTGCCATACATTTTGTAATGCTGAGATCTCCTTCAATTGGAGAGAGGTAGCCTTATGTTAGGAGATGAGGGGTTAAGGTTTGAGAAAAGGGTCCAGAACAGAACAGGTATTTTACTGTAGAGGAACTACATGGTTACTTACATTATAAAAGGTGGTAGTGACAAAGATGGGGCTAGAAAGGGATGAAAATTATAAAATATGATATAATGTATGATAGTATGATAATAACAATAGTCCTTGGATGGAATTTATGAACATTTAATGCATCACTACTCATGTTTCCACAAATCACATGTCTCTGAAGATCACAATCTGTATTCGTGGTATGATTGCAGTGTAGTCTGTAGTATCCATGGCCATTGGGTTGATCATCTTCATGGAGTCATTTCTTCAGGTGATATAACATTAAAGATGATGATGTTGCAGATCATTAGGTTATTTGCATCCCAGAACTCCAGTAGCCTTGTTCCCTCTTCGTTTTGGGAATATATCTTCAGACTCGAAGATCAATGAAGCTATCAATCCAAAGAAGACTTTTTATAAGTTGAATATCACTGCAGGGCAAATTAGACTTTACAGATTTAATGTTTTAGCTGAGAAACTCTACTTTGGCTAATTCAGTGAGGGCCTGAATCAGTAAAAGTGGGGTTTCTTTAATGTGGTAGACCAACCTTCATTGAGCTCTATGCAAATTGATAGAAGATGCTCTCAAGAATATGAAAACTTGGGGTATCAATTGACCTCAGTAGTTAACTGGTATTTTGATTTATCATCCTTTTAGTTTATCTCACCTTGAAGGGATTTGATCTTGGAACATAATACCTGCTGTCGATAGTATGCGTGAACATAATACTTTGTTTGTTGCTCTACTGATTCTGCTAATCTACCATCTTTAAATGGGTTGGATATTATTAAGAGATGGAAGAGGTTCTGAGGTTGAATCATCTTGGGTATATGGGTGGGTGAGGAGAATTACCATGTTTAGCAATTGTTCTGAATCTGTCAGTTCCCTAATCAACAACAGTAAGTCAGGCTCTTTGTTGTGGTATGACTTGCTAGAAATAGCAGCCAAATCTTCCTCAAATTACTATCTTAAAAAGAAGGGTCATATTGGGCAATGTAGCCCTTGGTAGACAAAGTTCAAGAGAAACATGAGATTGTCAAAGTTGGAATGTCTATGATACCAGGTCGGTTGGATTAGGATAAAACAACAACATCTACAACAATACCATCATCAACAAGAACATCAACATCAATAACAACAACCACAACAACCAGGAAAAGACTGTTTGCTGGAACGTTCATTCAATGAAGTGATTCAATGAGAATTATCAGAAAATGGTGAATAATTGTGGAAGAGCAGCATGACAAGAGGTGTGTGTATGTGTGTGTGTGTGTGTGTGTGTGCATGTATGTGCATGTGTGTGTGTGTGTGTGTATGTGAGTGTGCATGTATGTATGTGTGTGTGTGTGTGTGTGTGTGTGTGTGTGCATGCGTGTGTGCACATGCAAGCACACAGAAATAATTATCATGGAAAACCTTGATGTACCTGTGTTATGTATATATAAGGAGAGAGAGAGAGAGTTAAGGGGATGTTGTCGATCAAAAGCAAGAAGAATGAGAGACTCTAATCTGGTAAAGGCTATGAATAATGAACCAGCTTATCTCTGAGGCTAATTCTCTTTCATGTTGAAGCCTGGTGCACCACTGACATGGCTAATATTGAGAACAGCATCAGTGAGTCTGACGCTCTCATTGGTTCAACAATATTACACAATTGTCTTTCAATCTGAACTGAACTTGTCACAAAGGGACACAGGGCTCACTGTAAACATATAGATAAATTTAATCAAGAGATATGATCGTTAGAAAGAATAATGTTAATGTCATGTTTATAATGGAACAGATGAGGGTGTAGGGTAGAGCTAGGTTTACTTTTGCAAATCAATTGTTCTAAAGATGTTTAATATTGTGTAACTTGTAAAAATTGAACCCCAAAAAATGGTAAATAATTTTCTCTTTTTACATTACAAGACTAGAACAAATGATAAAATGCAATACTGACCCCTATTGGTACTGGATATCTTGCCCTGGCTTGTCTTGGGGTCATGTCAATAGAGTGGAGAGGGTTTGTGCAACTTATATTGAACCTAAAATTTTAGGTTGTGCCTGCAAGTTCTGATGCCAAGTTGATTAGAAGGCCACTGTGATGAGCATGGAAGTTGTTGGTGTGAAACCAGATGAAACCAACAATAACTGGCAGGCACCGGCATTGATGGTTTCTGTCTTACAAGTTGTTATTATTAACAAATACTTTTTTATTTGTATAATTTTTACCTGTGTTTGTCCCATGCTGGAAAAAGTAACATAAATTGAAAAGTGTAGACATTTGCACAACTTGCTGCAGTTGGTTCCTCTTCTCGAGACAAACTACTTTTTATGAAGAAGAAATGGTATCTCCTTTTCTTTATGTTTTGACTGAGGTATGTAACATTATTTATCAAAAGCCATTATGCTTTATAAATAAATAAAAAGCTTCTGCATTTCAGCACAGAAGCACTTTGATCGTTAAGATTATTTTCCCTTTTCAAAATCAGAATTGCTTTTTAGCAAGTTATACATAATACAGTAGCAGGAAGAAACAACTTTTATCAGGAATAAAATGCTGTATTTTGAATCATGTTTAAAGACATAAACTCACTGCCAATGAGTTAGAAATGATTGTGTTTGAGTTATTAGTATAATAATTAAAATATCATAGCCATGGAAATGACTTTTAATGACTGATTCCGATTCTTTTAAAAATTTTTATTGGTTTCTATTCACTATGTACCTTAAGGACCTACACTGATGCATCACCACTATTTATATCACTTCCAACCTCACCCAACCACCCTCATCATCTCTACTAAAATGTGAATAGCCATGTAGCTCCTCTACAGGGAACCTCTTCTGATCAGGACCCTTCTTTCATATTTTTACCCCTTATATCCTAGCGTAAAGCTGCCCCCTTTAGCTTGTGGTCTTGCAAGCTGTATGGCAACCTTACAAGTGCTGGTGGCACACAAGAAAAAGCACCTAGTGTACACTGTAAAGGGGTTGGCATTTGGAGGGGCATCCAGTTATAGAAACCACTCCAAAGTGGAGCCTTATGAAACCTTGGGCCCACCGGATCCTGTCAAATCATCCAACAAGATGAAGCATAGACATTAAATGATGATGATGGACTGAACAGATGGCCTGTGTCCATGGTTTTAAAAGGACCACTGCGACTAGCAACATCAACATATACAGGGAAAAGAATTCCAGATGGACAATGTTTTGAGGAAGAAGGATTGGTTGGTATGGAGCTTGAAGGGTGTATAAGAGGATAAAAAAAGATGAGAGTGGATGGAGAACAAAAACAACCAGAGGGTATTGGTGGGTGTATTAATATCTGTTGAGCAGCAGCAGCAGCAGCAGCAGCAGCGTTCCATGTGATAGAAGGGTAAGAGCAGTATTCCATTGTGAGTCTTGCTTGAAATTTGTTGAAGGGTAGCAATTAAAGGGTTCTGAAATATTTCCTGGTCCTGAAGAGAGTCCCCATAGATGTATTTTTGACTCTGTTGAGAATGTGCCTGCATCAGGGGAGACTCTCAGTAATGGTAAGGTTAATGATGTTACAGACAGTTGTTGCAGGATGTTAATATTTAAAGGGAGACGGAGAGTATGATAATATTTTTAGTTTTGATCTGTGCAACAATTGTACTTTTGTGCTGCTGTTTTTCTTTTGTTTGTAGTCCAGTTAACTCTCAACTTGCACCACACTGTGAGGGACATGCTAAATTAAATGTATTAATATCACAGAGAGCAAATACCAGTAGTGAGAGAACCTAATGGAAGCAGTTATCTCAAGACAGAGTTAAAGGCATCACTGAAAATGGCATGGATTGATGGGAGAATGATTTCATGGATATACTCAACATGCTTGATAGTGGAAAATAGTTTTAGGTCTAAGACTGATGATGATGATGACAACAAAGACAATGATGATGATGATGTACAGCCATCATAGCATGTTTGTTCACTGAATGCTTTATAGTTTGTCTTATATATCTGTTAAAGTTTGAAAAGTAAGTAGGTTACATTAACCCACTAAATATACAATAATTAGATTGATACTTCAATATTACCAAGAGGCATCATAATAAAAGATCTTTTACTCAATAAATTCATATTTCCATTTTCTCTGGCAAAATGTCAAACTCCGGCATGACTGCAAACTATATTACATCTCTTGTATTTATTTCCAACTGGCAAATTAAGACCAGATCCCAGCAAATGAATATTAACATGAAGTGATACTGTCTGACAAGTGTAACCGGAGAAAGTAGGAATTAATTCATAGACTAGTTGTGAGAAAGAAATATATTACAGTGTGGTGCCATAAAATTGATTTAACAAAGACATGGGTCTGGACGAGAAGTCAAGCATCAACACTTCCTTCAAATGAATGACATACATCTATATCTTATACACAAGTTTCTTCTCATAGACACACATATATAACTTTTCAGTATTTCATTTCTGTGTGTGTGTGTGTGTGTGTGTGTATATATATATATATATATATATATATATATATATATTCACACTCATACATTTCTAATACACATTAATGAGAGTTTATACTCTGGGAGTTTAAACTATAAAAAATACAAAACAGACATAAAACAAGGTTTGTGCATCCAGGCATACATAATGAACAAGACATATACATAATTAAATGCATATAAACGCTCGTGTCTTATTATATACAGAGAAATGTGTCCTAAGCAAGTTGGCTAAACAAACATACTAGAAATGGCATAAACATGTTTGCTATTGGAATTTTCAGTTGTATGGAGATAATGGTTATTATTTTAAAAAAAAAAAAATTATTGTCAAGAAATTAATGTTATTGTAACAAGGGAATAAAGTAAAAACAAGTTTATAATGTAGACTATAAAACGAGTCGAACAAGTGGCATTGTTATCAAGAGTGACTGAGGACAAGATTGTTAGAATCTTGTTTATAGAAAGTGGATGGTTCTGAGGCAGAAGAGAAATTGATCTTTCTTTATTGGCTGATTTTCTCAGATACTAAAGTAAAATGATTGTAAACTAACTGAGGAGAAATTTATTACTGTTCAGTGAATGCTTCTTATTTTAATGCTGAAATGTTTTGTAGAAACTAATGTGAATCGCACATGATTGTACATTAAACAACATATTTGCATAGTAATTAGGGGTCTGTTTACTTTCAATAAAACACTTAGTTGCTGTTGTCAAATTATAAAGCATCTGTGGCATTACTTTCGAGCCTACCTTTTTAATTACTTTGGGGCTGCATCACTAATTACTTCAGTTCTATCTGACTAATGATTGGTTGACTAATAGTAACTCTTATTTTTCATACATCAAAACTGAATATTTGAGTTAATTTAGTGTTTTGGTATTATGTTAAAATATTAAAACAATTTCACTTGGATTTGAACTCAAGATTATAAATTACCAAATATGAACCCCCTTAATATACTCCCGAATCAACAATCAACAATTGACTATAATAAGCATTTGAATTTTAGTCCAACGATGGATCCTGAGGGTAATGGGGCCAACAGTCTAGAAGCCACAGGAAGGCAATAAGATCAGGAGTTTGGAACCCCGAAGGCAATGGGGACTATAGTCAAAAGACATATATAACTGTCTCCCAGCTGTCCATATATCGTTATATAACCATATTGTTATCATACATATAAAGATACATACGAAGCTGTCCTCCATATATATCTATATAGCTTATCCCTTCTATAAATGCAGTTGTATCCTTTATAAAACCTTACATCTGTCTCTCATTTACATATAAGCTCCTTATTGACATTATCACTCACCTTGCTATAGCAACAACAACAAACATAACAAACAAAGACAAGGAGATTGGTGGTGAGACTGATTGTCGGTGGTAGTTTAGTTTGATGTTAATGGACTGAAAGGCATTCTTAGAGACTATTAAAATATCAATGCTGTATCTATTCAATATCCCATGAGAATAATAATATAAACATGGGATCAGTGTCAATGTTGGTATAATATCTTTATGATAAATGCATGTAAATCATATTTAACAGGTTTGTGTGCATTTGGACATGGAAAAACCTTTTGCTGCTGAAGTAGTTTTGGGAGAAAAGTCTTCTCAAAGCAAATAAGTATGATGACATTTTGGGCTATGAATGAAGTTACTGGATTGTAGGATGCATGTGTTTCTGCATCATTATGCTTCATCAACTTCAAATAACAAATCAACTTTTCCCAGCCTTATGAGAACAGTTTTTCTTTTATATAAGAATAGCAAACACTAAATTTGCTGATTTTGGCAAAGCTTGGTCAAGTTAATTAATTAAAGAGTGGTGCAAGACTCTAGCTCAGGTGGTGGCAACCTGTGACCCACGAACCAAATGTGGCCCGTGAGCTCCTCCCATACGGCCCGCAGCACCTTGTCTGGATTTCCATTAGGTGCAACCTACGAGACATCGGGGTTTTTTGAACTGACAGCAAATTTAACAGAGCCAATCAGTGGCCGTCTCCTCCCCAGCCAGAACAGTGTCCTACTTTCATGAAACTGACACTGAATAAATGTAAATTTGGAGAAGAATTCTGATAGAGTTAGAGAGAAAGAGGAAATCGTCCTTTTCTCCGATACTGTAGTATAATATCACTGTACAATAAGCTATTTTTCGCTTCTACTCCAATTGATTTGGTTATAAATATTTTTTCTGTGTTATTTCAGATGGCTGAAGGTACCCAACCTACGAAGAAGAGGAAGCTGTTGGACAAGAACCACTCCTTCAAGAAGGAATGGGAAGCAGTCTTCATTGTCGAGCGCAAGGGAAAGGCTTTGTGTGTCATCTGCCATGAGACCGCTGCTATTATGAAGGTGTGTAACGTGAAGCATCACTTCACTTTGGTGCACCCCAAGCAAGCTGTGTTGCCTGACAACAAGAAGAAGGCAGAGTTTGGGCATCTGAGTGCCCAACTGGAGAAGCAATGTGCCTTCATGAAGAGGATTGTCTCTTCGGCGGTAGCAGCTGCTGAGAGCAACACTCAGGCCAGCTACTGTGTTGCACACCTTGTGGCCATCAACCTCAAGCCGTTTACCGAATTCTTCAAGGTGTGCATAATGGCTTCTGTGGTTAAGTTGAGGGAGTTTGAGGCCATCAGTCTGTCTGCCAGGACCTTGACCCGCCACATAGAGGAGACGGCTGACAATGTCCAGGGCACCCTGAAGGACACGTGTCAGTCTGCTCGCTTCTTTTCCATTGCCTTGGACGAGTCGACTGACATCAAGGGCATGGCTCAGTTTGCCATCTTCTTCCTCGGTGGCAGGGATGACTTCATCAATTTTGAGGATTTCATCAGATTCATCCTCCTCAGCGGTGCCACCATTGGTGCCGACGTGTGCAAGGCAGTCACAGACTGGCAGAAGGAGGTCAACCTGACCTCTCTTGCATGTGTGGCATCATGACTGACGGAGCGCCTGCCATAGTCAGGGACAAGAAGGGCTTTGCGGCACTTCTTGTGAAGTACCCATGGGTTGGAAGGGGAGTGCAGCCCATGATGTGGCCTAGACATGGTCCAGTGGCCTGTGGCCCGGTTTAAGTTGCTGATGCCTACTCTAGCTAAATAGTATTTTTACTTCGTTTTTATCTGGTTTTGCTTTAATTTTCTTCAAGTTGGCAGAAAAGTTTCTGCTTCTGTGTTTCGTTATTTCTGAGAAGACTCATGTCAGACATTCCCTCAGTTTATCAATAACACTGCGATCGTTTTGTTGCTTTGTGTCAAGTTTGTTACTTCTATTAGCAACAGTGACACACTCACTCACTCTCACTCACTCACTCTCTCTCACTCACTCACTCTCTCTCACTCACTCACTCTCTCTCACTCACTCACTCACTCTTACTCACTCACTCTCTCTCACTCACTCACTCACTCACTCTTACTCACTCACTCTCACTCACTCACTCACTCACTCACTCACTCTCTCTCTCTCACTCTCACTCACTCACTCTCTCTCTGCATGATTATCAGATTCTGTAAGGTGCATACATAAACTTTATAAGATGCGGTTCAACAATATTTGCAGGAAGTTTTGGAAGTGAAATGTTAATTTAATTTAATGAGACAAATAAGTAAAAGGACATTAAAAATATAAGCAGAAGTATGTAAATGAGAGTTGTCACATAATCAAGGTTGTGAAGTGGAGTTATTAATTGAGTGTCTCATTAGTTGATGGCAGAGCAAGAAGAGTCTGGGAAGAAGTAATTAAGTTGAATGTGAGAAATGTTTTCTCAAAGATGAGATAATTAAAGAATTAAGATATTTAAGATATGTGAAGAAAGATTCATCAGAAACCAGCCTAAATCTTGCTGGAATGGCATGAAGAAAATAAAGGAAAAGAAAACCAAACAAACAATCAAATAATTAATTCACAAAGAAAAAAATGATGATGACGATGACAATGATAATGATGATGATGGTGATGATAATGACAGTGGCGGTAGTAGTGGTGGAGGTGATGGTGGCGGTGGTCGTGGTAAAGATGACGAGAGAAGATATGATAATGGTGTTCAATGATGTGGTCTAATTTGGTTGCTGCTGTCTGATAACATTATATTTCCATATCAACGGAATCAATTACTCTATCAATGCTTTATAAAGAAACTATGAAAACAAAGAAACAAAATCAAAATGTAAAGAAATAACAATCAAAGACTGCCCTACAAAGTAAACATCACCGCCATCTTCATCACTATCCTCCTTCTCTTCTTTCACCTTCTCCACCTCATCATCATCATCCTCATCGTTTTAGTGTTCATGTTTTAATGCTGGCATGATTGCACTAAGTTTATATAGCTTGCTGTCCTCCTTGTTGCCAGCTCTCGCCTGCTTCCAAGCAAGGCAATGCTTCCTCAAGGCTGGACATGTTTTAGCAGAATATTGTAAAAAAATGACACTCATTTGCAACTATCACACAATGGGAAGACAAGGAGAGAGAAACATAAACGCATGCACACACAACACACACACATCTACATACATACATACATACATACATACATACATACATACATACGTACGTACGTACATACATACATACATACTTGGTAAAGGATGCGTGACAGATGAAGGGTAAATTTATGTGGTGAGTTTTAAGTTTCTGGTTGGAACCATTTCAATTTACTTATAACATGAACTGATGAAAGGACTTTATAGGTTCACTTGATCTGTAAGAAACAACAGCCAAATCTCAGCCTTGTTTACACCATGCCATCTTAGGAAAGAAGGATACATTGAATAACAGGGTTTGGGTGTTCTGCATGGGAGGGTCATGGCTAGAACACATTAACCATTTAGCCATAGGCTTGTTCGACCATGACTAGCCCGGGGTTACACAACAACAACTGACACAGCTCATAGCACAGATAAAGTCATGAAGATTACACCTTGTTACTTGTCTCTAAAATGCCAAAGGATCTCAAGTAAGAAACAATATCAAAATAAAGTTTATTGATTCTTTGGAAAATGTGTGAGAAACATTTTAACACCTTTAGAATTTCTACACTTCGTTGGAAGACAGGAAATATAAATTAAATTTAGATTTAAATAATTGGGTGATTAAGGAAAAGAACTAGAAGAATCTTGGTATTGTTTGGAAACTATTATCTTATTATATGAAAAAGAAATATCAATAATTTCTTTAAATTTTCCTCATCATGCAGTTTATCTCATGACTGACCTGTTAGTGTTGATAAGAGACCAACTGTTGATGCTGCAGAAGAAGATTAGTGCTTGATGAAGGTGGTGCATACTAACACAGCTGTGTTCAGATATTATAACATGTTACAAATATTGGACAGAGTTCTTTCAAGAAAATGTCTTGATACTTGGTAAGGTGAGTCTAAAAGAGGAAGCAGCTTTTAAGAGGCTAATTTCTCTGTTGTTTAATGTTTAGTTCTTCCTTCTATACACAATGGTGTTCCATGACCATTCTGTCTTTTACTACATTGACAACATTATCCAATATAACCTTTAATCTTTTCTTGAAATTCATCAGATGCCCACCATCCTCTACCACTCAGGACTTGTGGAGGTTCCATGTTAGTATTTTATAGATGTTTCTAGATGAGAAGAGTGATGATATCCTCATGAAAGTGTTGAGTGCCCACGAAAAACGAACTGTTTAGTCTGTTCTGAAGGAGTTTCAAGTGAAGGGGTGCTACTGAGGGGGCTACTGACTTGAGATAAACTTCATAGATATGTAAATGCTGCCAGGTGAGGCCTGGGGAATTGCTGACTTGTGGAATTTGGTAAGACTGTTGATGCTGGTGTGGAACGTATCAGACTATCAGCTAAGTTCGTCATGATGAGCACTCATAAGGCATGGAATCAGAAACGATGTTTGTATGTCAGTTTGTGACAGTAATTAAAGCAGGGTTAACAAAAGCTGACAAGTGATTATGCGATGTCAACTGTATTTGCAAGTCCCAATGACCCTCAAAGGCTACAGAACTTTGCTAGAATTGTGCCCAGTAGGAGGTGCTAAGACGAAAAGCATGAGATTAATGAAGCTTAGTTGCTACATTTATTATAAGGAAGAGTAATCCCAGAACTGATTGCCGGGAAGAATTTGGAAAAACTAAGTAAAAGCCAAAAAGAGAAATGATAATGGCAATCAACTGAAAGAGTGTCCCAGAAACATCTTGTCTCAAGTGCCAAACCAGTAATACAATAACATTGTAGTGAAACTACCTCCCGCCATTAGATACAAAACTACTATCGCCATTCTTCTCATTTAAATATAAACAAACACGAACGTAGCAGAAAACATTAACCTTGTCATCACGTGACTGATCATTATTCGAATCGGCAACTTCTTCGAACCGTTCCCACCAGAAAGCAAACTGACCAATCACGGCCCCTAATAAGGTCACGTGATAGAGTATATTTCTACCATCTGGTGAGCCAATAGTTTGTTATAAATAGCTTTAACTCGGCGGCCAAATTTGTCTCGGTCCAGTTTCTCTTTGAGAACTGTTCCGTGTACCACACGACAGCAGCAGCAGTTCCAGCGACCACTTCAACAGCTTCGTCCAGCCACGATGACCACCGCCGTCGCCACATCAGCAATACGAGTCTACGACTACTAACCAGCACCATCGTCATGACCAACACGATTACTACCAAACAGCCTCTACACCACCAGCGTCAACACGACTTACTATGTACACCAAACCAAACCTCCGCAGCACATCTCTCTCTTCGATTCTGTTAGGTGACTCAGCTTCACCCATCCCTTACAACATCATGTGATGAGGGAGAAACACAAGTTGCAGATGAAGACCAACCAACTATTGGTGAAAACAAGAAAGGAAAAGAGAGAAGAAATATCAAAGAAAGAAGACTGAACATAAAGCAATGGAAATGGTCAAGGATGAGCAATTTCTTCGAAACAATGATCTTCCATGATTTCAAGAAAATAATAAAAGAAAATGGAGAGGAAGACAAAGAATTAAGATTCATCATTCTTTGAAAATCAGTTAGTAGACAAAATTATGCATCTGTGTTGCCAGGGACTTTCCAAAGAAGTTAGAATGACACAAAGAAAAACAAAAAAAACTGTTAGGTTCACGATATAAATAACATGCATAAAATAGATTATTAGTAGCAATAAAACTAATTTCTTTTAAGTTGCTTAAGATACTTTCTGATCTTGAAAAGGTTTAAGTAACTGCAACATTTCCAAATAAGTGTTTAAGCATTTAAGTATCGTCTCTAAACCATGTTATAACAGCCTTTAATGAGGATCTCACTCTGTAAGACTTGGTTTGACCCTAAGTGTAGCTTTCCAGAAATAACAGAGGCAGTAACACTGTGAGAGTGCATTGCTGCATCCACCATGTTTATTGGTGATTCCCTCATACGCCTGGTAGACGATGCTTCTGCAGCCATCAGCCAACAACCTTCCAGCTCATCAGTCGGTTTGCGGAGTCGTTGCTGGTGAGGGATTTCTAAGGTCGGAGTGAAGAATCCTACCTCAACTCTTCTTTTAGTTACCTTTTATGACATGCAAAGGAAACGTTGGGTTTGTTCTTTGACATACCAGTTACCAAAAAATACATTTCAAAATGAGTGAAGAATTATTCTGAAGTAGCCTAACTCTAAATTACCTGTGAACTCTAGACTCGTCACCAACCCTGTGATGGATGGTTTGATAAGCTGGACTTCCTGATTATTCACTGTGTTATGGATCTATGCAGTCAGTTGATATTAAAACAAATTATTTTGTTTACAGTATTTCAGATCTGTCACTATACTCTCTTACACCAGTTACCCTAAGGATATAGCCTGACCCCTGCCATCGACATAAAAGTGTCAAGGGGGGGCGGGTTAGTGAGAGGGTAGTACAGAGTGGGGTGGGTGGAGGTAGAGATGTAGTGCTACCCAATATTACATATGGGTGGGTAAACTGGTGTGTGAAGGGAAGATAAGAAGGAAATGGGTAATGGGGAGAAAGGTAAGGTGTGTGTGTGTGGGGGTAGTGATGAGGGTAACGAGGAGGGAAGATGAAAGGGTGGAGTATGAGGAGATACAGTGCTACTCCACTCTGTAAATGAGGGAGTGCTGAGGAGAGGCCAGAGTATATCCTCAAGGTATCAACTCCAAAGGAGTATAGGTGACAGATGAGTCATGGGGGGGGGGGGGGGCATGTAAAGGTTGCCATAGTGTAATTCCTTTCCACTTGGGGGGAAGAAAGGGTTAGAAGATATAGGAGATGGAGGAATGGGGAAGTGGGGGATAGTCAAAAGTCAAATATATTTATTTTTACCATTTTATCTTCTAGAATTTTTAATCCATTGTAAAACTAAGTAAATGATTGGAATTATTATAAATTTACTAAAACCTGGCTAATGATCATCCACTCAATCATTGAAGATTCATATGGAGATTCTGACCATCAAGAAACCAGTTCCACTGAAAACTTTTACCAATAAAACAGAAATTTACATTTGCAATCTTTGAATAACATTTCTAGTGCCATGATTTCTTGTAGAATCACGATAGAAGTAAACAATGTACATTTGTATATAAAAGTTAGAACTTCTTAAATTTTTGGTGTTTTTCAATTTATTTTTTGTTGACAGAACATTCTAGCTGCAACTAAAAGTTCAGGATTTTAAAAGAATTAGTGAAAAAAAAATGCTGAATCTTCCATTGAAGGAAATGGACAAAGTTAAAAACAGATGCATTTGGAAATTCCTTTTAGCATAACAGATGTGTTGGAAAAATAGTTTTTGTTAAAAAAGAAGGAAATTAAGAATTCAAAAACTTGAAGTAAAATAAAACTGGTAAAAATAAAAACCAAAAAACATTGTGATGAGAAGACTTATTTAAAAATGGAAATGCTGAATTAAAGAGAATTCAACAGACACTGAACAAAAAGAAAATAAAAATAATCATTTTGAAAACATTGAAAATTAAAAGAATTTCAATAGTTGCTGTTATTTTTGATAGAAGAATATTAAAAATTTACCTGTGTGAAAAGCTTCAAATAACTTGTTAAGTTTATCTATTTTCAAGTAATCAATGCCTGCAAAAATCAATAATGACAATGGTGTACATCTGGAGATGTCTTTCAATGGAGGAATTCTATATTTTGGAAATTCCTTAAATATTTAAACATTCACTGTCTGTTCTATGTTAACTTATAACTTTTCAGTTTATTGTTTTAAATATTGTCAGGAAAATACCACGAGTGCTGCTTCTCTCTTTATCAGACAAAGGAATAAAAGAAATAAATTCTTGAGAATGCAGAAAGCAAAGTAGAAGAATGATTCTTCCACTTAACACAAATGGGGAAAAACTAATTCACAATTACTTTTGCTTAGGAATTGGATACAAGATGTAGCTGTGTTGTTAATAAAATAACTTTGTAATCAAATGGTTCTGAATTCAGTAAGATAGCATGGGAGCATGCTGACCTTCAACTTGTGAGGTAAAGGAGGACAACAGAAACTGGGCAGAAGCCCGTGTGATGAACTCTATCTGATGGCACACTTAATCTGTTTTATCCCATAATCTGGCCCTTGGGGGGGGGGGGGTATCTTTAGTAAAGTCCACTCTTTTGTAAGTTTCAAGGCTGAGTAAAATTTGACTTCATGGGTTACTATAGCAACTCACAGATTACAGTTTCTTCCTCCTGTTACAACAGCAAAACGTTATTCATGCTGCTCCATCTCATTCAACAAAATCCCCAAAGCATTTCCTTCCCTTCTAAAGAGATTCAGACTGGGGTTTTTTTGTTATTGTTCTTTACTTGTTTTTATTGATATTTTCTCAACTAAAACCTTTATATTTAAGAAAAATTAGCATTCCATAATTTCAAACATTTCTTAAACTTATTTGACCCCTCCCCACTGACTTATCGATCAATATGAATAGCTTATATGTGGTTTTAAGTTTAAGTTATTGATTTGCATGATCTTTAACCTGTCCTTGCATTCTGGAAGTAATTCATTGTGTCATAGTCTGTCATATACAGTTTGATAGAATGTACGAACGGAGAAACAGTTTCTGTAATACAGGCTTTCCTTCATTATTAGTTTGACATTTGATTTAAAAGTTTAGCTAGCATTTTGAAAACAGCCATTTATTGGAAAGTTACTAAAGACCTTGCATTATCAGTGGCAAGATTTACTAAACAGAATAAAAATTTCAAATAATGAACACAATTGAAATTTCAACCATAGAAATCAGCTCCATTGACCCCGTGTAGGATTCCTTGGTTTCAACACACTTTAGTGTAACTTATTCTAAACATCTAATGAATTAGGCAAAGGCTAATGGTCTTGGGTTCAGTCCCATGGCATGACACCTTGAGCAAGTGCTTTCTATTATAAAAGCTGGGTCAATCCACCAAAGCCTTGTGAGTGGATTTGCTAGGATATGAATGGATGTATTATTTATCTATGATTGTTTTTGTTGTGTTTGTCCCACCACTTCACAGTTGGTGTTGGTTTATTTATATCCCCATAACTTAGTGGTTTGGAAAAAGAAATAGACAAGATACAGACCAGGCTTTGTGAATTATTTGATTACACTCCAGCATTATGGCAGACCAATGACTGCAACAATTAAAACACGTCCAAGATTAGCTTCTTGTTTAGCAATGTTCAATGGAAAATAAATTATTTTGGTTCAAAGGATGTGATTATGTCCATAAATAAGAGAACATTGTGACTCAAGATGTATAACAATCTTAAAATAAAGAATGATGTTCTTGATTTAGTTGCTAATTTGCAATTTCCCACCATTCGATAGTTTGATGCTGTTACTTCAGCAATGAACTCAGTTGCAGAAAAAGCCAACTCATATTTTTGTATATTTCCAGATTTAAGCCAACTTCTTTAATCTCTTAATATGCATAAGGATTTTTATTCTATTTATTTTTCCTCTCTACTTGAAGTATTAATCTTCATTATCAAACTCTCCTCTCCCCCCCCTCTCTCTCTCTCTCTCACTTTATCTTACTATGTCACTCCCTAACAATGCCTCTTCCTTTTCTTCCTTTTCCCTCATGCCAAGCTCATTCATCTTTTCATTTGTGATACTCATTTTCTCTCATTTTATTATTTTTTTTATTCATTAAATTGTTTAATTTTTTACTTTCAGTTTCTATTTATAGACTTGCTTCAAATTTTAAACTGATTTTTGCCTCAGTTTTTCCTTGCTTGCAAATATTACAACAATTTCCCAACAATAAAGCATAGAAACCTTTTTTTCTTTTTATTCAACTTTCAGTTATTAATGTTTGTGTTGTTCCACTTCAACAATAAATCCTATTATTCGATAGATTCCATTAATTTTAATATGGCATAATCTCAACCTGTCCAATCAGCTTTAAATATTTATTGGCTATTTGCCAAAAAATGCTCATTTACACCATTTGTAAACATTTGTTTCAAAAATTTAGTTGTGTGCATCTATGCAATGATTGGTTACATGAAACTCAAAGAAACAGTTTGTCAAGGTATTCAGTTTCATTAAAGCAATATGTTTTATAATTATTCTTTATACACCAACAAGGCTACCAATGGCTTCCTGTAAAGAGATCTCTCTCTTCACATGAAACCATTGGTAGCCTTGTTGGTGTATAAAGAATATTTATGCACCAATGTGGTGTTGAGCCTTCATTCCCATTGTGTGTGTATGTTATAAAGTAATACAGATAACACTGTGCTCAGAATACAAAAGATTCCCACAACCTTTGAATGGTATCTGGATTCATGTCAGCCAAGAAGTACAACACAAATCACGGAAACCTGGATTCATGTCAGCCAAGAAGTACAACACAAATCACGGAAACCTGGATTCATGTCAGCCAAGAAGTACAACACAAATCACGGAAACCTGGATTCGTGTCAGCCAAGAAGTACAACACAAATCACGGAAACCTGGATTCGTGTCAGCCAACAACGACTCTTTGCTCGATTGATCTATGGCGTCTCAAGACACGACCTAAAAGACCTCTTCGGATGGTGTTATTAAGTGAGTCATGGCTTGGTTGATAAGGGTGGAAACCAGTCTAACTTACCTGAGTCTTATATACACACAGACGAACGGACAGACAGACACAGTCAGATAAACAGATAAATACACACAATATATAAATATATTCTTTTACTTTTATTCTTTTACTTGTTTCGGTCATTTGATTGCAGCCATGCTGGAGCACTACCTTTCATTGAAGCGCTGCAGAGATCAATCACAAAAGCAAAATAATAATAAATAGCATAAAGTGGTCCTTTGCTTTCTTCTTTCTTATATGTGTGTCCCTCCTTGCTAACGATCAGCCATTTTGTATTTTGTATTCCTATTGTATTTGTCTATATTTGTGCATGCGTATCCCTCTATGTGTGTCTATGTTTTATTGGCTAAACTGGCAACATGACCATCCCCAAATACAACAATATCTGTTTCAACACACGATTTCACATCAAGAATCTTGCAAAACAAATATATATATATATATATATATATATATATATATATATATATATATATATATGATGGGCTTCTTTCAGTTTCCAACTACCAAATTCACCCACATGGCTTTGGTCAGCCTGAAGCTATAGTAGAAGACACTCAAGGTGCTACACAGTGGGACTGAACGTGGAACCATGTGGTGGGGAAGCAAGCTTCTTACCACACAGCTACCCCTGCACCTATGTATACATATATGTAATAGAAGAATTCTAGAATGAGGTGTCCTAGTGTCCTATTAACACACTAATATATGTAGGTGTCAATTTGTGAACTATCAATTTGTTTTAATGACTAAATTCATATTTTAACATGGTGGTGATTTATAGAGTTCTGTTACCATAAGTATTTATCATTGGCCTCTTTGTGAATCACACATATAATGAAGTTCAGCCTTTGGAAGTAGTTCCACCAACATTGTTATTGCACAGACCCAGACTTAGTTACCTCTCATCAATAATAGAATCTTTGATCATTTTCAATCGATTGCTTTTCAATGACTTGGCTATCATTCTTATTGGTAGCAAAATTCCAATGACAATAGGTCAGCAATGTCTTCCATTCTCTCCCTCTATTGATCATTTCTTCTAAACTTTGACCTTTCAAAGAACAGGAAACTTGATCCACAACATTTGTAGACAGAATCTTTTAGAAATATCGAATAATGAAGAATATAATCAAACTTATTTGAAATAGATATTTTCCCGAATAACTTATCCAAAAGACTGACAAAAGTCTATTAAATAACTCTTAGTTATAATAATCTGTTTAAACTTCGTTAGTTTATAGAGATTAGTTGATTCTCAAATCTCATGAATGATAAGTCAAAGCAAAACACATTTGATATTTAAGGAAGTATAACCAAATACGATTTCTATCAATGATATCTTTATAGGTAGGTTTTTGCTTCAACATTATAATGAAAGAAACTGATGCCCTACAGGAGTTCTCCATTAACTCTTTGCAATAATTTAATTTCCAGGATAAATATAATTCTTGAAATCATTCAGAAGTATTCAGTTTACTTATGATAAAGATGCATGGATTACAACATGACTCTACCAACAAAGGCTGTTTAGAGAGTTTTACCTCTGTATTTTAATTTCAGTTAAGTTTCTATCCTTAATGTCTTTAAGATTAGTTTCTTTATAGCATACCTTATCCGAAACAATGGATGGATATTCTTAAAGCAACGACTGATTATACTTTGAATTGAATTTTACTATGTTCTATTGGCAGCTTTACTTAATTTTATCAACAATATCTTATGAAGAGAAAAGGAAACAAATATTAATTTAAATGGAGATGAGAATTACTATTTTAAAGAGTCAGATTTCGATGTGAAAAGAAATCAGTTTATTAATATTCTTTTGGCATCTTAAACCTAGCTCCAAGAATATCTTTTTTGCCTAAACTGAATGTGATGGCTTAGCAGACTATTTGCTCCTATATCAAGCCATCAAGCCATCAAGCAGTCATTAATATTAACCAGCTTGAAATTGAAAGAAGAGTCTTTATAGAATCATTAACAAATCTAATTCTGTCAAATTAAAAAAAAAAGAGGAATGAATAATAAATAAAATAAATAGATAAATGCAACCATGTATAAAATGTTTAAATATAAAATTTTGGTAATTTCATTGTATATCTGAACCAACGCAGACAGAAGAAAATTATACATTTGAAAAGCTTCCACAAATTAACCCACTTTTGCATTAATTTAGATGTCTATGAGAAATAATGGTGTGCTACGATTCTGGGGAGCCTGTGAAGCTTTGTTACTTCAGAAACATTAGCATTTCTAATGAAGGCATGGCTCATTAGAAGTCATAGATAATTTCTGCTACCTAGGGGACCAAATTAATCATGGGGAGGATGCACAGAGAGCGTAATAGCTGGAATAAGAATAAGAGGGAAGGAATTCAGAGAGATTTTATCTCTGTTGCTACGAAGGTTTCCCTCACCGAATGAAAGGAAGAGTGTATGAGGCATGTATATTGACAGCAGTTCTACATGGTAGGGAGACATGTGAAGGTTGGAGAGGAATGAAGTTAGTATGCTCCACTGGATGTGTAAAGTCAGGGTACTTGGGCAATAGAGTGCTAGTGTATTGGGAGAGAAGTCAAGCATAAGAGGGATTAGATGCAGGGTGCAAGAGGGGAGACTGTGCTGGTTTGGTCATGTGATGTGAGTGGATGCTAACCTACAGCTCTTCATCTTCTTCCTGAGAATCCTGAGTGACCGACATGGGGTGGATATAGGTGTCTTTAAAACAAAATTGGATCTTCCATCAAAAATTCTAGATGAACTAACCTCGTAACAGAAAATGCAAATGAGAGCAACTACACCAAACTCCCTCATTCACCAAATGCTACATATCAAAGGAAGAGTGAAGTAATCAAAGTGTTGCAAATCTAATGACTGTGCCTAGCATGGCTGCAGCTCTTGAGTTCAAATTAGTAAAAGAGTTTATATATATATATATATATATATATATATATAGTAAGAAAAGCGAGGAAGAGAATTTTGATTATCCCGATGTGGTGAGTTGTAATGCAAAAAAAACATATATGTAATAAAAGAAGGAAAATGCACACAGTTTACATACTTTTAATATATTTTAAATGAAAGAATATTGTGGTTGTCAACCAGTTTCGCTTTCGCTAATCATGACATTGAAATTATTGTGATTTCATAGTTTCTTAAGTTTTTAGTGCATGTTCTTGTATGAAAGTTTGTGAATGAATCAACAAGTAGAAAATTTTAAGAGGAGGTAATTGGTGATAGTTATTATTTGGGGCAGGGGAGGAAATTGCTCATTTATATATGGTATAACATCTTCTAGGTAGGGAATAGTGACGGGGTAGGTGGTGTGGGCATAATTCTTGCAGAGAAATGGGTTGATTAGGTCATAGAGGTAGTCAGAATGTGTAATAGAGTACTTAAGCTCAGGCTAGTTTTGCAGCAATAATTATCTCTGTCTATGTCCCTCAGGTGAGTCTGCCAAATGAACAAACGGACAGCTTTCATATTCTTCTGCAGGTTACCTCAAAGACAAATGACATCTCATCTTTGTGGCTGGTCATTTCACACCTATAAAATACTTAACAGTATAGGCGACCCACCAAACTCAAATGACAGAAGGTGCATAACCTCTTTACAGCTGGAGGAAGGAATATTTCATGGTTAGTTTTGTAGACCAAAAATATTTGTCCATGTGAGAGGTGCAGTATAAATTCTTCCATTGCAAGTTCTACATTGAGAGAGAAGAGGAAATAGCTGTCATGTCTGTAACAACAGAACCACCAGAATCAAGTCCAGGGATATCAGCACTGGCAGTGACTCCAGCCATAACAACAACGACATAAGACCTGGAGTTAATGAAAGAAACATGATCAGTGGCAGCACATCCAATATACAGACATGAAAATATGCTGCTTCAACTGGGCCCCTGTTTAAGCAATATCTGAACAACCATAGGTCCTCTATTAGGATAACAGAAAGGTGCAACATCATTTCCCTGACTAGCTATGTATGGCTCTTAAAAGAGGAAGGCACTCCATACATAATTGAATTTGAATCTGACAAATCACTAATACAGCCAAGTGCTTTATAGGTGCAAAACCACTGGTCACTCTCTGACTAGCTGTAACAGTTCACTTCCTAGAAATACATTATTGCTCCAATGTTTTTGAGTGTGCTTTTTTGGATATATGAACTACTGATGATATATATATATATATATATATATATATATCATCATCATCATCATCATCGTTTAACGTCCGCTTTCCATGCTAGCATGGGTTGGACGATTTGACTGAGGACTGGTGAAACCGGATGGCAACACCAGGCTCCAATCTAACGCCAACCACTCAGAGAGTGTAGTGGGTGCTTTTACGTATCACCCGCACGAAAACGGCCACGCTCGAAATGGTGTCTTTTATGTGCCACCCGCACAAGCCAGTCCAGGGGCACTGGCAACGATCTCGCTCGAAAATCCTACGGGAGCCAGTCAGGCGGTACTGGCAACGGCCACGCTCAAAATGGTGCATCTCATGTGCCACCCGCACAAGAGCCAGTCCAGGGGCACTGGCAACGATCTTACTTGGCTTGCCGGGTCTTCTCACGCACAGCACATTTCCAAAGGTCTCGGTCAGTGGTCATCGCCTCGGTGAGGCCCAATGTACGAAGGTCTTGTCTCACCAGCTCAGCCCAGGTCTTCCTGGGCCTACCTCTTCCACGGGTTCCCTCAACTGTTAGGGTGTGGCACTTTTTCACGCAGCTATCCTCATCCATTCTCACCATATATATATATATATATATATATATATATATATATATATATATATATATACATACATACATATATATATATATATATATATATATATATATGTATTTTTGTGTGTGTGTATGTATGTATGTATGTAGACACACACACATACACAATACACACACATCCTAAGATTCAAGAAGCTCTATTCTCAATGGTAATTCTTCATTAAGTGTTACAAATAAAACAAGTTTTTCATCACTGATTTCTATTTTATTTCTATTTCTCAATATCCAAGTGAGAAAAGCAAAGACATTAAAATCATTTGTGTATATTCTGGGAGACATTTTAAGAGAAATATTAAAATTCTCAGGAAAGGAAAATACGTTTTATTGATTGCCATTGAAAAAGAAATTGATAGATACACTGCTGTGCTTTCCTATTCCTGAAATAAACTTATGCACTTTAATTTGTTGAATTTTAAATATCTTAGACATATTTGATTTGAAGAATGTTTTCTCCTTTAAATCATTTCAATGTCAAGGAAACACAGCATTAGTGCACCTAATTCATGGCCAAACACTGATGCATAAACCAAAATTCTATATTTAATGTTGTGAGGCCAACAGAATTTATTTGCAAAAGTTAATCCCAGCATTGGTGCAGGCATGAGTGTGTGGGTGAGAAGTTTGTTTGTGAAGCACAAGGTTTTGGGTTCTGTTCCACTGCATGGCACCTTGCACAAGTGTCTTTTATTATGTAATCAGACTGTATGTATGCATGCGTGTGTGTGTATATATAT
>NC_142928.1:199912612-199937612 GCF_046866305.1 Octopus bimaculoides
CTACTCCTCTACCGTTTTGACGTGGCGGGGCCCCTCCTTTCGGAGGTGTCTTCAGCTCTGGTGTTGGGTGCATGTCTTCTTTCTTCTATTCCCTGGCCTCTTCGATGCAGCATCAACGAGTGTCAGCGTCCGACTGATCGTCGTGTCAAGTTCCCCTTTTTATATCTGCTGCTAGGCTCCAGCAGGCAGCCCCAGCTAGTTGTCACGTGACACTGTCTAAATTTCCCGCTGCTAGGGTCCAGTAGGTAGCACCAACAAGTTGTCACATGACACTGTCTAAACTTCCCGCTGCTAGTCTCCAGCAAGTAGCCCCAGCAAGTTGTCACATGACACTGTCTGAACTTTAACTGACAATGGAGGGCGCGAAGCCACTTCAGTGTCAGCCTGTCTCACCTAGACTTGTTATGACTTTCAAGCCATATTCGGTCTTCCCTCTTCAGTCATATATAGAAGGTGGCTTTTTCGACCGCCTCTTGTATCCTCCTTATCAGTTTTCTCAGTTCCGAGTTTGAAAACGCAAATCTTCTCTTGAATAGCGTTGTCATTTTTCTTTCAATGAAGCCTCTAGCCCCCACTGCCAGATGGTAGTACTCGACAGTCCATCCCTGTTCTCTGCACTCTTCGATTAGTTTTTCATATCTCTTCTCCTTTCGTTTCTCTGCATTGTCGATGTTTTCTTCCCATGGTACTGTCAGTTATAGCAAGATTCCTATTCTCTGTTCTGTGTTCCATATGACTAAGTCTGGTCTTTTTGTTGTTTTTATAAGTGGAAAAATTGCTAGACTTCCCAAATCCGTGGCCAGCTCCCAGTATCCCTTCCATCTTTCGTCTATCTCATATATTTTATTTGGAGGCCTGATCTTATGTCCTTTCCCCTCCTTCTGGAAGTATATTTTCCTGCGCTTTTCCACTTTGGGGTACTCTCCTCTGTTGTATCCCTCGATCTTCTCCTTGAGTGCTGCACTTATGACGCCAAGGACTTGATTATGGCGCCATGTATACCTTTCCAATGCTAATCTGCAGTTTGACAGAACGTGTCTCACCGTCGCTTTCTCCCCGCATCCACATTCATCGGTTGTTTTTATGTTCCCTCGAACTAAGTTCACCGGTGAGGGTAGAACGTCGAAGGTAGACTTGATCAGGAAGGCTGTTCTTGCTTGTTCCCAAGCCCAAAGTTCCTTCCATGAGATTCTGCGACTGACCACGTTTTCCTCCCATCTCAGGCACTGCCCCTGTTAACTGCATTGCATCAAATGTACATTCCGCCTTTCTTCTTCCTCCTTTCTCACTTCGTGTACCACTGCCTCTTTCATCTCTTTTACACTGCTCTTGCAAAATGGCCTGAAACTGCTCGTCCCTAGGCCGGCTCTTGCTTCTTGCGTTGCTCCAACTATATCGGCATGTTTTAGTATTCCGATCGCCCTGTTTACTGCCTCTTCCGCATTCCATTTCCTCCCTGTTCGTACCTTTGGAGGGTTTTCTCGGATGCTCTGATCTTTTGAATACCTTAGCATCATTACTGTCCTCGCCTTTCCTGCTTTATATTTTTCGGTGATCGATGCTATTGGAAGTTGCAGCACGGGTTTTCCATATAGTGCAGTTGTATTGAGTGGTTTCGGCAGACCAAGCCATTTTCTGATAAACACACTGCATCTTTGTTCTATCCTTTCTACTCTACTCGAGGGTATTTCGTACATTTGCAATGGCCACATTATCCTTGGGTACAGTCCAAATTGCAGTATCCAACATTTGAATTTTCCCGGCAGTGTTGTTCTGTCAATTGCCTTCAATCCTTGTTCTACTAAATCGTGTGTCTCTTTCTCTTGCTTCTTATCATTTAATAAATCTCTATACCATCTGCCGAGACTCTTTACTGGTTGTTCTTTCACCGTTGGTATATCTTTGCCTCCTATCCTGAATTTCACTTCTTCTTGCACTCCTTTCACGAAAGCCACGCTTCGAGATTTTTTGGCTTTGAATTTCATTCTTGCCCATCCTATTAGTTCATCCAACCGCTCTAACGTTCCCTCTGCTGCTTCTCTACTTTCCGATAGTAGAGTGATGTCGTCCATAAAAGCCCTTAATGGTGTCTTTATAGCAGCTTTCTCACAGTTTGTTGACCTTAGTAACATCTCCATGATTAGCACGAATAAGATGACTGATATCGTGCATCCGGCTGCAATACCTACTTCTAGGCGTTGCCACTCCGTTGTGAACTCTCCTGCTGTAAATCTCATCCTCATGTTGTCGTAGTAGGACATGAGCATTCGTTGAACATCTTTTGGAATCCAAAAGAAGTCCATCGCTGCTCTGATTACTGCGTGTGGAACAGATCCATATGCATTGGCAAGATCTAGCCAAACAATGTGCAGGTTTTTCTTCAGTTGTTTTGCACAGGTGATAGCTTCCCAGATGGCAAATGCGTGTTCTATGCACCCAGGGATTCCGGGGATTCCTGCTTTTTGGATTGCTTCATTAACGTACCCGTTTGTTTGAGTGTTTTAATATATAAAAACAAAAACGTACACACACACGCATATATATATATATATATATATATATATATATATATATATATATATATATATATATATACCAATCGGTTTTGCATAAAGAATACAATGCAGTGTTAGGTAACAAACTGATTGTATAACTTTAAACTCATCAGAGGTAGTCGACCTGGAAGGGAATATGGCGAATGCTCGCTATTGTCAGAGGTGGATTAACTCAACTGGTCAGCGGTTGTTGTAAAAAAGATGGTGAAACGAATAAGGGGCCAAGGGATTAGCTTAGGAGTTATGTCCCTTGGTTGGGTATGCTGTGAAGCCGGCAAGAGTTATCTTGAAGTGGGAAAGTCTGTATTATTAATGTGGTGCTCCTTATTCGATCCACCACCTTTTTCACAGCAACCGATGTCAAGTTCAGCTAATCCACCTCCGACAATAGAGAGCAGTCGCCATATTCCCTTCCAGGTCGACTACCTCTGATGAGCGTAAAGTTATATAATCAGTTTGTTACCTAACACTTCGTCTTAGCAGAGACATAACTTACATTAATGTACACCACAATAAGATGTAAGGCCAGCCGTGATGGATACTTAACACTATACATTTCAGGTAATATACCCAATCAGCTGACAGATATATGAGCACATCTTTTCCCTGACTTATGGTCTCTTAGATGACTCACACATGTTCACACACACACACACACACCTGCCTACATGTATATATATATGTAAGAACGACCGTGCGAACCCAAAAGGAGAAATGGTGACGAATGGAAAAACAGGGCTCCTTTTATTAAACGCGTCACACGGTCGAACACAAAAATATATCAAATGATATACATATGTTATATTTCGATAACATAGTGAATTCGTAAATGCCAGTAATGAAGACGATAGAACACAACCGATAGAGATGAATAACAGTAATATTTATTGTAGTATTAAAATGTATGTCTGTGTGAGTGAGTGTGAGTGCGACATAATAAAAACACAATAAAAAACAGGCCGTCCTATAAAGGAAAGAGTGTGTAAGTGATACATGTATGTGTATGCGTGAGATACAGCAGATAGAAAAAGAGTCAGTAACACATAAGAATTTGCAAGTTCTTAGAGTACACTATAGTAAGAGTCTGTATGTAAGAAGTTGAGGCGTGTGGGGCAGCGCGATCACTCCTTGTGATGTTAGGGCTTCCATGCCAAGCCGGGTTCCTGTATACAGATGTTCTTCGCAGGCTGGGTTCTTGTCTGTTGTCTATCGTGGCGAAGGTGAATCGCACAAACAGAGTTAGAAGTTCTGCGGTAGTTTTGTTTAGCTGGAGTACGTAGAAGTCATGTTGACGCTGTTGGCGATGCTGGTAGTTGTAGTTGTAGATGCCGTTGATGTCGTCGCTGGAACTGCTGCTGCTGTTCTGTGTGGTACACGGAACAGGTCTCTAAGAGATCCGAACCGAGACGAATTACCTGGGTATAATTTAGTCTATTTAAAGCAAAATAGGGGCTCCAGAGAGGCATTAGAAAAACACTATCACGTGACCTTATTAAGGGCTGTGATTGGTCAGTTTGCGTTCTGGCGGGAACGGTACGAAGCAGTTGCCTCTTCAAATAATAATCAGTCACGTGATGGATACAGTAGGCTGCTCTCTACTACGCCCGAACTTGATTATATTTATAACAGCGAGAGAAGATGGTTTGTTTGTATATAATGGCGATCGAGGTGTTAGTTTCACTACGTATATATATATATATATATATACATGTGCCGGTGGCACGTAAAAAACACCATTTGAGCGTGGCCGTTACCAGTACCGCCTGACTGGCCTTCGTGCCGGTGGCATGTAAAAAGCACCCACTACACTCTCGGAGTGGTTGGCGTTAGGAAAGGCATCCAGCTGTAGAAACTCTGCCAGATCAGATTGGAGCCTGGTGTAGCCACCTGGTCCATCAGTCCTCAGTCAAATCGTTCAATCCATGCTAGCATGGAAAGCGGACGTTAAACGATGATGATGACGATAATGATAATGATATGCCTACTTACTAACACACGTATAGATAAATAGACAGATACGCCCATTCTCGTGGCAATAGACATGATTATCTCTATAAAACTTTACTGTAATTGTCGATGATATATATTTCTTTCTACTCTAGGCACAAGGCCCGAAATTTTTGGGGAGAGTGGCAGTCGGTTAGATCGACCCCAGTACGCAACTAGTTCTTAATTTATTGACTCCAAAAGGAAGAAAGGCAAAATCGACTTCGGCGGAATTTGAAATCAGAATGTAAAGACACACGAAATACCGCTAATCACTTCGCCCGGTGTGCTAACGTTTCTACCAGCTCACCATCTTTTTGGATGATGATGTATTAAACACAACAAAATGAAGCAAAACACTGTGTATATATATATGTATGCTCGTATGTATAAATGCATGCATGTGTGCGTATATGTATGCATGTATGTATGAATAATGCATGTATGCTTGCATGTATGTATGCTTATATGTATGTGTGTATGTATGCATTAAAAAAAAAACTCAAAAATTATGAATGGTCTGAATTTCTGAGCAGTATTTCTGGTATTCAGGGTCTGTGAAAAAAATGTCTCTCCACTTAGTTATATTTTTAGTTATTTATAGAGATGTTTTCTTATATGGAAACAGTAAATGAAAGGGAATTGTTTTCTAATCATCGAAGCAGAAACTAGTGAGAAATCTTATACAATAGCTCATTAATTTCGCTCACAAAATGGTGTCGTCTTTTCTGGGAATTAATTTCTATGTGTAGAAGTACTATATTTATCATTACTGCAATATATAGTTTTGCTTTGAATTAATGTTTTGGCTAAGAAATGAAAATGAAAACAAAATATCTAATTTCGTATTTGAACAATAGTAATTATTAAGCAGGAAATTTAATTAAACATTTTCACCACCTTGAGCAGCTTGTGGCCAGATGTGTGTGTGTGTGTGTGTGCGCGCGCGCGTTCAGCGTGCTTGGTAGATATACATGCAAACACACACACACACACACAGACACACACACACACACACACTAACACAGAAGCAGACACAGATGAATACACAGCTAACAAAATACATATACACACACACATATGTACAAAAAAGAAACAACCATAAACTTGTACATAAAATTGTTGCCTAAACTATGTATGCATGTATACATACATACATACATACATGCATACATACATACATACATACATACATACATATATATATATATATATATATACACACACACAGATATGTAAATGGGTGGATGTATGTATGTATGTATATATACATATATATATATATATATATATATATATATATATATATATATATATATATATATACATATCTGTAAAAAATATGTGACAATTATTCAGTAGCCATGATAAAACTCCGAGTTTCGGATGCCGGGGCGGAAACCCACGCTGTCATGTCTTCAGTTATTGGGCCATTGAAAAAATGCTATGAAAATGACCGTTAAACAAAGGGAAGTTACTGTGTGGTTGACCGTTATTAAGACAAAAGAGCTATAGACCGCTAAGTAAGGGGAGGGAGTAAAGGGAAGGGAGTAAAAATGTCCATAGTATTCGCGTAAGCGCACATGTCCATACATACGCATGCGCGCCCGCACACCCACGTACATGCGCCTATATGTATCTACTCATCCACCCTCACTTGAATCACACACATACTCACCCACACATTCGGCAAAAAAAAAATTATATATACGCCCGCATACATGCTCACACAACGCGCGCGCGCGCATGCAACACGCTCGCACACATACACACGGGCGCAAAAAGGTTCATACACGCGTCAACATACGCACATGCCCAAGAAACAACAGGGCTAAAGGCAAAATACAGAAAAAAAATGTAAAAATGTGTAAAAAGGCCATAAGGGTAAAATACGTCTATATGCGCACATTCTCGCATACACGCACACACACACACACGTCTATATACGCACGTACCCGCGCACATCCATAAGCGCGCACAAAAAGTTCCATGTACACGTCTATATACGCACAGGAAAAAAAAGCAGGGTGGAAGGTAGAATACAGAAAAACTGCGTAAAAAATATATGAAACAATATCTCTATAAATATGTAAAAAAAATATATAAAAAATATATAAGAAATATAAGTAAAAAGTATAGAGAAATAAAAAGCTTGTACATAGACACAATATAGAAAGCAAGTCCTATCAGTAATCTCGGGTGGCGGGGGGACCAAAAACGTAACAAATATTTAGCCACATGTGGACATGATCCGAAAAGTTCAGTTCTTGAATTTAGGCATGTGGCGGGGTCTAAGCTGCTTTTCCAGATGAGCCATCTTTCCATATCACAAAGACTGCACTTTCTGCTACACCAACGGCAGCGGATAGGTCAGCATCAGCATTATTAGCTCTATTTGGGTATTTGCCATTGAGAAATTTTCCTTGTCATTTATCAGTAAGAATATTTAAAGCAGCAGTTTTAGCATGGGGTTTCATACGCTCAGCTTTTTCCATGCTTGTTTCCAGTACGTCTAATTCTGGGATTTGTTGTATTTGGAATTCATTTAAATATTTCTTTGCATGTTTTCTTACTGAGTATGACGTTTTCCTGCGTTAAGACAAGTTTTAACATCCAGTCATCAGAGTTTTTCAGGTAAGTGTTTAGGCCAATTGTGGCAATCTTTATTCTCAGTTCCAGTTGTAAAAGTCCATGGCTACCCACTTTTCTTGGCTGGTATAGTCGTTCAATATCTGCCTTCGGGTGGCGCATTCTACTCATTGTCAACAGTTTTCCTATTTTCTATCAAGTTTACCTATTTCAGTAATTGATTAGTTAGTGAGAGTTGGAACTAAGTCACAACCAATATGACTAAAGTATTGATCGCATCGATCCTGTTTCTTGCGTTGAGCTCTGTCTTGAGTATTGGCCTAACCCTACAATAATATTCTTTTCTGATCTTTTCCCTCATCATTGAATGTTTGATTTTATCACCTTCAAATACCCCTAGGTATTTGTGGATCTCAGCTGGCTCTAACTCCTTTATAGCATTCTGTTGCTTAGGGTTAGTGTTGGATGTTTCTATAATTTTCCCTCTGATAAAGGTAGCTTTTGCACATTTATCTCGGCCAAATTCCATCTTGATGTCATCATTGAACTGTTGTACAGTTGGCAATAAAATCTGGAGTTGTTGGTCATTTTTTGCCAAGAGCTTTAAATCATGCAAATGAGATGATTTATATTTTTATCAAAAATTTTATAGCCATATTGTACATCAAACAATTTTGAAAGCGGTATTAAGACTTGACAAAAGAGGAGTGGTAATAGAAAGTCAATACTGGAAAATGCCACATGAAATTCTTACATCTCCAGTATTGAGAAATTCATTGTCACTGTTCAAAGTCAGTGTTGTTTTCCATGATGTCATACTTACAAATAAGAAGTTTCGCAGAGTAGCCGCTATTTTATAAATTTCCAAACATTTTCCAATCCAGCAACGTGGTAAACTATCAACAGCTTTTTTTTTAGTCAATCTAGACTATTGGTAAGTTCTTGTGTTATTTGTGACAATCTTCCAAGATCATCTTGTTGTTGTGCAGCTGATCTTTACAACCATAGGACTGAGGGAGAAAATATGTCGATTCTCTGGGACTTCTCCGTACATACCTACAAAACTATAAAAGCTAATAAGCCGGATATTATTGTAAAAGATAAGACAAAAAAGATGTGTTTATTAATTGACATGAGTATTCCTTGTGATCACAATATAGTGGCGAAAGAATTGACAAGATCAGGAAATATAAAGACTTGCTAATAGAAAATGAAAAAATGTGGCATCTCAAGGCGACTACCATACCAGTGATTGTAGGATCTCTAGGAATGATAAAAAAAAAGGTACTAAAACCTGTGAATTTGCGTGTATAAACTGGGAATGCATACAATGATCTTCTCTGCCCTAGGTGTACGGAAAACACTCGGCGAGAAATGGAAGAAAATTTGAGGAAAGAAGAAAAAAAACATAATAATAATAACAATAATAATAATCCAGTCTACTGGAAGTACAAGGCCTTATATCTGGGGGAAGGGATTAAGTCGATTACATTGACCCCAGTGCGTAACTGGTAGTAATTTTATCGACCCTGAAAGGATGAAAAGTAAAGTCCACCTCAGTGGAATTTGAACTCGGGACATAACAGCAGACGAAATACCGCTAAGCATTTCGCTCAGTGTGCTAACAATTCTGCCAGCTCGCCACCTTAATAATAATAATAATAATAATAATAATAATAATAATAATGATAATAATAATTATTATTTCTTTATTGCCCACAAGGGGCACAAACAAGGACAGACAAACGGATTAAGTCGATTACATCGACACCAGTGCGTAACTGGTACTTATTTAATCGACCCCGAAAGGATGAAAGGCAAAGTCGACCTCGGCGGAATTTGAACTCAGAACGTAATGGCAGACGAAATACCGCTAAGCATTTCGCCTGGTGTGCTAACGTTTCTGCCAGCTCGCCGCCTTAGCTGGACCCATGAAAAATTCACAGAAAATTAAAAAATGCAAGCATCTGTAAACAGTGTACTGGTGCCATGAGAAATTATTGTATATTATGACCGTCTGTCTTTAGTTCAAATTCTGCCAAGATCGACTTTGCCTTTCGTCCTTTCGAGGCTGATAAATTAAGTACCAGTTGAGTACTGGCGTCGATCTAATCAACTGTTCCCCTCCCCACAAAAAAACAACTCAGGCCAAGAAACGTATATTGTGACAGTTACAGAGTATAGAAAGTAATGTAACACCAATAACTATATAATCCAACTAAAGTATCTCAGTTACACAAACGTAAACGGAATTACTATTTAACCTTAGAATACATCGGACATATTCAAAGAACTTTCATGTACAAATTGAAATGCAAAAGAACGAAATAATAAATGGGTTTATGAAGGAAAGTTTGGTAATTGCGTTTATTTCCACCACGTGACACTTATTATTTCAAACATGTTTTAAGTAGCCTAAGCTATACACATACACAAATACATTCATATATATATATATATATATATATATATATATATATATATATATATATATATATATATATATATATATATATATATATATACATATGTCTCGAGTTGTAGCTGTAATCCAAAGGAGCCAGCCTTGTCTTATTCTGTGTGAGGCTAAATCTCCCAGAGAACTGCGTTAATGTTATGCATGTCTGTGGAGTACTCAGCCATTTGTGAGTTAATTTTTATCCTCGTGTGGTAATGAAAAGTGAAATTGACATCCAATATTTGCTGTGTGTATGTATTTATGTATGAACTTTTCTTCGGATTTATGTTTCTGCTACTATCTCTCTCACTTTCTTTCTCTTTCACTTCCTTTGTGTCTCACTTCTCTCCCGCTTTTGATTTAACAATGTGTATATGTATCTATGTATCTACTTTTCTTGCGATGTAATAAACATTTAAAAACACAAAACAAACGCTGTCACCACTCACTGTCTCTTTCACTCTCTCTCTCTCTTTCTCCCTCTCGCTCTCTCTCTCTCTTTCTCCCTCTCGCTCTCTCTCTTAATTCCCCACTGAAACATTCTCCCCCCCCAAAAAAACGCTGTCACCACTCACTGTCTCTTTCGCTCTCTCTCTCTTTCTTTCTCCGTCTCTCACTTTCTCTTTTACTCTCCCTTTCTCTCTCTCTCTCTCTCTCTGTCCTCCTCTCTCTCGCTTTGCCACTTTTTGAAGTAAGTGTGACACACACAACAGGTACGTACAAAAACAAAAAGTTAGTGTGTTAACATTATTGATAAATGGCAGCTGCCCAATGGAAATCTCGGCCAGGGTTAAATCATTTAATCTAAATTCGAAAAGAACGAGAAACAATCAAAGGAACTCGACCAACAATGAAGAAACAATCTACTAACTTCACGAATTGAATTAGTTTGAATTAAATTAGATTATGGTTTGTTAATTAAGCAGAAAGCTGTTGGCAAGCAACATTTAATGTCCTGTCAAAGGAAACGATTCTTGCTGTAGGCCACAGATTCATGGTTCTCGTATCACAAGTCTTATAGTTGGTTATTTCATTCGGTCCATAGTTATAGCAAAGAATCAGTTTTATTAAAAGTAGTAGTTGTAGTAGTAATGGTGGTGGTGATGGTTGTAGTTGTAGCAGTGGCGGTGGTAGTATTCGTAGTAGTAGTAGTAGTGGTAGTGGTGGTGGTAGTGTTATTAGTAGTAATAGTAGTCGTGGTGGTGGTAGTGATGGTGGAGGTGGTGGTGGTGGTAGTGATGACGGTGGTGGTAGTAGTATTAGTAGTAGTAGTAGCAGTATATTTGAAACATATTTCTTCGGATCAAAATTGAAGGAATTACTCAAGTTGTAGGTAACGTCCATCGAATCAGTTCTGCAGATCAATCATGACTTGGAAAGGGGAACATTAGAAGACGTTTGGTATTGGTTCCTTAGAAGTTATATAAATCACGGCCACCACCACCACCACTGCCGCCTTCCCCGCCACCACCACCTCCGCCATCATTATTTTCATCATAATAAATGTTTTAACGATTATTTGTCTGTCCTGGAATAGACTGGACTGATTAACCGTGCAATAATACCCCCCCCCCCTACATTAGTTGCGGTCATTCTTTTCTGTTCAACCAATTATCATTAGAACTCTCCTCATCTCTTGCTTCCCACATCTTCATCAGTCATCAGATAATGTCCACCATCAGTACATGTCACCTTTTTACCGTTCTTTAATCTCACATTCCTATCCCAGGCATCAATTGATGGTTTTAATGCCCAGACTGGTGTTTCAACCTGGTTTACTCACCTCACCATTTTGAACTAAAGCTGCTTTAAGTGCTTTTTAATATGAATCCAGTTCTATCTTCACTAGATTTTCAGTAAATCAGTAAATGTTTTGTTTAATAATTTCTATATCGGAACAAACATTTTGGGTTTAACTTAGAATGTCCCAGGCATTCGCCACTGAGGAAACCGAATTATGTCAAAACTCCATGCTAGCGATCCACCAGCGTTCTAAGAAAATCTTGTGCTTTATAACGCACATACATTTTGAGAAATTTTGCTGAGACAAAAGTATTAGACAGACAATGCTGCTCCACATTTGTATATGCATTGTAAATGTCACACACACACATGTAAAATCATGTTTGTCAGCGGAGGCAGCTTCTCCATGCAGAAACACTCTTAAGGTTGAACCTTCTTTGAGATTTATCAAACCAGCCCTTGCTGGAATTAAATTCGGTTGGTTTGGTGAGAGATGCCGCAGATGGTCTTGGTTCGGGGTCGTCTGGGTTGTCATCACCACCATCCGTAAACTTGCCGTACAACTACTGGCCTTCTCACGGATGGTGTTGGTATCCAGAGCAATGGTCTTCTTCCTGTAGTCACTGATCCAAAGAGCTAATGCATATCCCCATCCTTACGATGGCCTTATTGCGGGAAGTTACCACCATTTTCACTGTCTTGTTAAAAGTCACTTTTGCCGTCGCCCTTATTTTTTCTTCGTCCTTCTTGATGTAGATTCATTGATGCTGCAATGGCGGCCTACATCCGCATACTTTCTCCCTTCTTTAAGAATGTCGAGGAGTCTCACCTTCTCTGCTATAACAAGCATCGTCCTCTGGTGCTTGGGTTCACTGCCCGAAGCCTTAGAAGGTGCAGAACGCTTGGGCGACATCGTAGGGTTTGAAATAAATTCATAATTTTACAGACAAATGCAAAACAACACCACACACATTCAGGATTCAGGACTCCTACAAAGATTATTAATTACTAAATACTAAATAATAGTAAAAGAAATATACCCTATCTCCGAGTTCTCTTTTACTAAAGAATAGTAAAAAAAAACAACTCAGGGATAGGGTATTTAAGAAACAGTGATAGAATATGCGATAAGATATAAATAAAGAAATACAGACATACGTTAACATAATAAGAAATTGAATTATCCTATATAATTGAATAATAAATATCATAGTGACATAATACATTATCAACATGATAAAACATGATTCCAATAGTAGAGCAACGAAGGAAGTATTACAAAATATAATTAAATATATAGTACAGCAGCAGTGAGGTATATAACCAGATTAATAATCTCTGAAGGGGTCTAGAATCCTGTCCAGATAAATATACATACAATTGACAGGATAAAGAATTACAAGATTTAAACCTGTGCTGGGGATACGAATTAAAGATAATATGATAAAATATTAAACGGACGCTACTGATATTGTACCTATACTATAAATTAGATATACATACATACGATACGAACCCAACCGAGCCATTTAAATAATATTATACTAGTAAGAATCGTATAAATAAATAATAAAAAAGTAAATAACAGTGTAGATATAAACAAAAACAGCATAAGACCAATGTAGGTACATAACAAAATTAATATATCAATAAAAAATATGAATAATAAGGACGCATAGAGACATAGTAGGGGATCGACAGGTCGAATAGGGTTGGATTGGTTGCGGAATAGAATGAAGACCTTGACCACCCTGGCGAAAACAACGATTAAAGTGTTTATCAAATAAACCAATAAGTGTCGAATGACTTAGTTTCGAGGCAACAAATTCTTCCCTTGACGAATAGGGTTTAAAAGTCGGTTTTGAACTATTTTTAAACAAAAGAACTAAAAGCTAACCATTCAGTCGGAATAAATTCTCCATTCGAGAGAAGTGGAAAAAATAGCGGCCAATATGCCCAGAAGAGGCCATTGTTTTGTAACAACATAATGCACTTTAAAGGTACAAATATGGACAATAACAATTGGCCGAAACGTAACGTAGGCGAAAATGTGCGAACTTATCAAGTGACTGCACTGTGATTAAAAAAGGATTATTCTATGTAGTTTCTCAGTTTTCTTTAAACTATTAATTATTTCTCTTGTATCGAAAAGATTAAAGTCTCCACAGAGACAACTGGACTTTCGGAAGTGAAAAGTACTAAAAATGGTAAATCAAACCAACCAAGAACATTTGTACATAAACATGCAAATAATATCCAGAATCATCAATCGATAATTGCGCAAAACTGGTGCCCGCTTGGATACACCTGCACTGTATTTTAAACGAGTGAAGAAAAAATATATAGTGCGTGTGTTTATTTGGCAAAAAAATAAATAAAATAACTATCCCGAAACACAACAATATATATATATATATATATATATATATATATATATATATATATATATATATATATATATATATATATATATATATATGTATATGTATACACACGCACGCCTATATATGCACTCATAAAATCACATTCACCATTAACACCTCCTGCACACAGAGACATCTACCGACAGGTGAATGCGTGCGTTCACACACACGCACATTGCAGGCACCAGACGCTCGTCGCTTACAATTGCTATCAAGTCGGTCTTGGTTGATTTATGATTTCATATTGACGGGTTCATACATCCACAAATACCGATTCGCACACATATAGGCGTGTACATTATACACATACTCGTGTGACCGCACGGCGGCATGACAGAAGCACACACAGGTGCATGGACCACCGCACCTACACATTCACTCTGTATACACATGTCTGTATAATATTTGACTTGGAATTATTCCTATAAAATTTAAAGAATTTACAGAATTGCTTTTTACATAAGAATACGGTCTGTTTTTTTTCTTCTTCCGATTAAGCAATCTATCACAAGCTGAAATAAGTGAAATAAGTAAATATGTCTCTAATAAAACGTGTTGGGTGATCTTTCAGTTTGACTTTCAACTGTTTTTACATATAACTGCAGAAAAACAAACATTAATGTATGTATGTATGTGTGTATGTATGTATGCACGTATATGTATCTATCTCTCTTTTTTTCTCTCTCTTTCATTCCCTCCCTATATATATATATATATATATATATATATATATAAACATACATACATACATACATACATACATACATACATCTACATAAAACAAGATAAGGAATAATAAAGCACGTATGTATGACATTATATCATTTACAAAGGACGTTATCTAAACAAAGCCATGTATAACTAGTGAAGCAAAAAAATAAAGGACTATAAAGGAATATATTTTTGCTTCGCTAATCATATTTATGGTAATGTTTATATAAAATCCCTTGTAAATGATAAAAATGATATAATGCCATATATACATGTTTTACCATCTTTTATCACTTTATTACACGCTCGAGCTACATAGTTCTTGCAGCCAATTCTAGTGCTGTAGAATTGTTAGGAGGTTGGTTTTGAAGAATTTTGGACTTTCCTAGCATCAATGCGGTGTTCAACCATTGTACGAATGTGCTAGCGTCTTTCCATGCACTGTTGTATCTTGGGAGAGTGATATTGTCTTAAGGCCTTATTATCGAACACACTCACCGGTTCGATTTCCACTCATTTTGGAAGAAAAAATATTGGAACAAGATTTTCAGACAATAATGAACCTCCTCCCTTGTGTCTGAGCTACTTTTAGTCTGAGCTTAATTAACCTGAAAAATAATTTGGTGAAATTTACACCTGTTCGAGATGTGGTGCATGTGGAACCAAATACAATTGTTTAAAGGAACAGATTTGATATCGTAGATAATTTTTGTGTAGCTCAGATCTCCCTAGTACCATCCCCGAAGACAAGGATGGATCCATAGAGGTCAGTATAAGGATTAGGGTTAGGGTTCTGTTGCAGAGAAGACCCTCGGGAAACTGATCTGGCGAGAGAGAGAGAGAGAGAGATTTTGACAATTTCCACCAAGTTTCGCATTTATGATGTTTTCGCCAACAAATTATCTGAGACATGGACAGCAGAATAAAGACACTTTAAAATATTCGAGATTTCACCGGAAGTGTCTGAGTTGTTTATTAAACATCAGTAATAAACTTTTTACACTTGATACAGAAATGTGAAAATAGGAGATCTGTGTTTTGTATGGAAGCTCGCCTCATCAAATACCCTATGAAACAGGATGTTTGTGTCATCCGTCTTGATGGTCATAGACCTCTAAAGACTTTATGGTGAATTAGTTCTTGATCAGCGTCCCCAGAGCAAATCAAAAAAGAGATTGCATGACGTCACATAAGATAATCTCAAGGCCTTGAACATTAGGTTTGTTAATTGGAAACATTTTCTCT
The DNA here is from genome assembly GCF_046866305.1 of Octopus bimaculoides. Classification (NCBI taxonomy): domain Eukaryota; kingdom Metazoa; phylum Mollusca; class Cephalopoda; order Octopoda; family Octopodidae; genus Octopus; species Octopus bimaculoides. The sequence continues at coordinate 199,928,323 of NC_142928.1, forward strand.
GAAAAGTAACTAGAAAGGACAACCCGAACTACCGCAGTCTAAATAAAAATTGGACTAAAAACCACTCAAAATTGGGAATCAAACAATTATATGGCAATGTACATCAATGGAATAGTCTTACTCTTATGAATTTAAGGGTTAGAATGACATTTTACTCCTGTGTGTTAAGTGTGTAGCAAATTCCGTCAGTATTCAAAATTGCTTCAAGTTTCCCAAAACCACAATTCTAGCTTTACATTCTTGGTTCGAATATAAAAAAAATGTTATTACATCAACTAAGATGAGTTGGTTTCTTCTGCAATTTGATGGATTTGAATTTTTTTTTATTTGGTAACATTGAATCTAATTAATTTTATTGACTTTCATTTGATTACTTTTTTTTCCCAACTCTTACCGAGCTCGCCAGTCTCTGCTTAATTAACGTTGTATATCAGTGAATCTTTTACTCACAGCATCAACGACACAACAATAACAACAACTATTACAATAACAAATTCTTGCTGACAAAATTCAGTGAAAATTGCAAATGTTGGCCGTGACTGGCAACGTTTGTCCATTTGTTGATGGTTCATGTTTCAGAGTTTGTCAATTAAAGTGAACACGGACTGGAAGATCGCTAACAGCTGTTGGTTCCTTACTCTAATGATTCATATTTTTATTGATAAATCATGAAAATAAAACAGAAAAATCTAGATTGACAGAAATGAAAGAAGGTTGGATAGGAATAGGTTTTTGGTTGCTCGTTAATTCCTGTCAAATGTTCTTGTAATCCCACTGCCAGACAGTTTCTCCAAAGCAGAAGTGAATCTTTTGGATTATGATAATGATAATGATGATGATGATGATAATCATCATCATCATCATCATCATCTTCATCAGTATCGTCTCTATCTATGACCAGTTGTGTGTGTGAGAGCTTATGTGCGTGCGCGCGCGCATTTATATACGTGTGAAACACTAGAATGCAGAGAAAGAAGGTATAGTCTACACCAGCTGTTGCAACGTAATTTGTTACGTACAATAAATGCGATAACCAGACAACAGTAAAGACAATATAACAAACTAACAATAGTCAATCTCCCTTGTGAAGTAACCAACCAACACCTTCCGACTTCACTGCGAACAAGAACTTCACTCGACTCCGAACTCTGAACTTTGAACTCACTCGGATCATTACTACTTATACTTTACTCGGACATAGCAGCTTCTAATGTTGAGCCTGTTGTGTGATCTTTCCAATTTCAGGCTGTGTCCTCTCGTATTTCTGCCTTGGAAGTAGTTGAATTGGGGGCGGTTGGTCAGGTACAGGCCGTGCGTATACTTATTATACATGTTGATCATGTCCTCCCCTGAGACGGCGATGTTCGAGACTAAGCAGGTTTAGTGCAGCCAAGCGCTCTGGGTATGGCATTTCTTTCAAGGATGCAATGAGTTTGGTGGCACGCCTCTGAACATCCTCCAACTCGCAACACGTTGCCTTATGCCGGGGTTGCCAAACTGTGTGTCCATATTAAAAAATCGGGCGAACCAGAGACTTGCACAGCTGGACAAAGACAACAGGGATGATGAAGTCAAATGATCGTCGGATGACTCCAAGGATTCGATTTGCTTTTGCAGTTGCTTGGTTTATCTGGTTCCTGAAGGTCAGCTCTTTGTCGATCAAAATGCCAAGATCCCCCTCCACCTCACTTTCTGCTAGCTCCACCACAGTCTATTCCCCCTGTGCATCCTGGCCTCTTATGTAGTATTTCTTGTCCGTCTTCGGGTTCCCCACTCTCAAAACGGAACACTTCTCGGGATGGAACCGCATTTGCCAGTTCGTCGACCACTCGTGAAGGCGATCCCGGTCGTCTTGCAGCGTTGCCATGGTCACATCAACGTCATTCCTTGCGAAGATCTTTGTGTTGTCAGCAAATAACCTGACGTGGCTCTGGATATGCCGAGACAGATCGTTTATATACATGAGATGCCACTTGTCACCTCTCTCCTCTCTAACTTCACGCCGTTGACACAGACTCGTTGTGACCGGTGGCTCAAGAAGTCCTGGATCCACCGAAGGACATTTCCCTTGATAGCGTGAGCTTCTACTTTGGCTACAAGCCTACGATGTGGGACGCTGTCGAACGCTTTCATTTAATCCGTGTAGATCGCATCGACTCCTCCCCCTGAATCCAAGGCCTCCGTCCAGATGTCAAGAACGTCAAGCAGTTGCGTCACACATGATCTCCCCTGTGTGAACCGATGCTGTTCTTGGTTGATGAGGTCGTTTCGCCGCAGGTGTTCGATGACGTGCTCACGTGCAAGCACCTCCATCACCTTGCACAGTACGCAGGTCAAGCTTACCGGCCTGTAGTTGTTGACCGCAAAACGGCTCCCTTTTTTGAATTTGGGGTGACGTTAGCAGTTTTCCACTCGTCTGGGATTTTGCTTGTCTTCATTGATTTTCTGTAGATAATTGTGATTAGCAGAGCGAGTACATCCGATAGCTCGGAAAGTATGCGTGGACTGATTCCTTTGTCGCCTTGAAGAATTTGCTCGCTGCATGGTTCTCACCTTTCAGACTCCTGTCTTGTTCCCAATTTATATCGAGGTAGTTGAAGTCGCCGATTAGCAGTAAATATTGAGGTTTCTTGTCTGCCACATTTAATAGCAATCTGTTTAGACTCTCGTTATTTTCCTCTGAGCTTGTATTTGGGCTCCTGTAGAACAATCCAACTGTTGTAGTTTCTTCACATAGTTTACAATCTACGAATACACACTCTTCGAAGTCCGTCTCTAAATCACCATTCAAGGAGGGTCTCATCTCACTCTTGACATATAAGCATATTCCTCGTCCTCTTTTCTCAAGGTTGTGAAATGGTTCATATCCCGGAATGGAGATTTTACTCTCTTGGATGTCAAATCCCAAGTTCTTTGGTTTAATCTCCACAACCCCCATCACTACAGGCTTATTCATCTCTATCATGGCCTCTAATTCAGTCCTTTTATTTAGAAGACTGTCAGCATTTGTATATAGGCAGGTAACTGAGCTAGGGCTATTCAGCATATATACATTTGGTCTTTTGTCAATAATTTTACAACGGTCCCTGCTGCAGGATGATTTAAAATTATCTACACACTTTCCGTTTATTCTGTCTAATTGCCCTCCTTCTCTTTTGGTGGCTTCCGGTATTTCCCGATGTTCACCACTTTGCCATTTCTGCGCACCCACTTCACTGTGTCGCCCCCCGACTACTTGGCCTGATCTTGTTTCTCTTTGAGCTCCTTGAAGAGTGCTTCTTCCTCTTTCCTCTCTGTCTTTTCTCGTACTGACATTTCTGATCAGCTTGGGTTCATCCTCTTCATCTGGTTTTTTTTATTTGCTGCTTTCTTAACTTTCCAGAAAGCTTGGAGAACTTTATCCCTGGAATGTTGGTTGGAGAACGAAAGCCTCAGTGATCTAGGATTCTTTGCTTTTGGTTTTGCTACTACGAGGTTTCCAAATCTGCGGACATCTTTGGGGTCATGCAGGCTATCCAAGCAGCAGTCAATCTCTTTCATGAACCTCTTTACAATGCCAACATCTTCCTGTCTTCTTTTCTCTTTGTCTTCCATAGTTGGTTCATCCAATCCAAATATGACCAAAGTTTTTACTCCTCTCTTTGTTCTCTAGCTTTCTCCTCCATCAATTTCTCAATGTCATTTTTATTCATTTCTGCTCCCGACGTTTGGTTTGCTGCAACTCCTAGCGCTCACAATGTCTTCACTGCTTCTACCATCCTAGGTGGGAATTCTCCCGCTTCAATCTTCTGAATTCTTCGTTTCCTTCATTTCACTCTCAAGAGAGTCCATTCTATCCTCCATCATGCCAAATCTAAGGAGGAACTTCCTGGTTAGCTTATTGCACGGTTTGGGACAATACCAATTGAGGCCAGATTCCTGTTTCCTTTGGTTTGCTTCTGCTCTGATTGCCTTGAACAGTGATTCGCCAAAACCCACACATTTTCCGTGGTACCAAGCATGGCACAACTCACAGCCAACCGACCTCTGTTTATCCTCTACTTCTTCCTCACATATGTTGCAAATGCTTGGTTCTTTTGCTTGGACCCATCCAGTTCCTTCAGCAGTAATCTGGGTCTCCAACTGCTCCCCTGCAACAGTTCTTTTTTGCTAGTACTAGTTTTGCTACCGCTTTGGTTTAAAGCAAAACCTCTCCTAGTTCCAGCTGCTTTCTGTACACTCGTTATTTTTGTCTCTGTCGGCTTTAGGTCTAGGTCAGCCAAATTGGTTGTCGTAGGTCTATGCATTAACAGTCAACACGGATCGTCAATGCTCAGCTTGCTTCAGGACTTGTCCCAAATCGTAAAAAATAAAAGGAAAAAAAAAACAAACACTCACTCTATTTACAATAAGATTAATTGCTCTTCTAATAAAATTCGGTTTCTAGTCGTTCATATAATGCAAAAAGCGTTTATCAGAAAAAAAGAAAGAAGTGCATTCGCCTTCGTTCCTTATTCACTCGGCACTTGTTCTGTATTCCGACATGGATGCCTATATTTTGTGCAAAATAGTATTCTTGAAGAGCAAGTATAGCGTAAACGGTTCAGTTTATATTTCGTCAACATGGAAGAATGTTCCTCTTGACTGAATATTCAAAAATGGATGAACGTTTCTAATTTTTCGCATAGATATCCACAACGATTGGATAGTATGCACCGTTCACTAGTCCGGCGTAGTTGATATGTATCCTTGACCATGGGCGTTCAGTCTTTATGCATAGACATAGTTTGTCCGAGAGTACTTGCGGAAGCATTTAAAAAAAATTTTCTCTGTAACTCTTCAGACGAATTATTTATAGAGGGACAACCGTTTACGTTTTAACGATAAAGATTTATGATGAGGTCCCATAAATCGAATAATTCTAACCAATCAGAACCAAACAGATCAGTTGCATGTTTAACGACGAAGACTTTCGCTTTGCATGCTTTCCTTCGAAATGTGACATTAGTCCACATTTCGCCCATGAAATGTAATTTGTCGCCCATCACGCTAAGAGCAGATTTCGCTGTTTTTCTCAACATAGGTTTCCCTATTTCCTTCCATGCGTCCATTTTGAAATAATCACTTCGAGCATCCAATTGAAGTTTAATAAGTATTCCATTTATTTTTACGTATACGAATTCTCTTATTGGTTCGCTTGTTCCAATTCAGAAAGAATTCTTGCTCGAATTTCTGTATCTTCGCTTGCTGTAAGGCCTTGCACGAAAATAAGATACTTGAACATCTCAGGTATAAGTTCTTTGAGTTTAAAACTTTCACACATCCTGTTAACTGTTCCTGCGTATGTGATAAAATAATCATCCTCTTTTATCGTTATATTCCAACACTCCATTCGAGTGTTAAATAGAGAAGTTTTATCAGCGAATATGTTAGACAGTAATTCTATTGTTTCTTTAAAACAAATTTCATTGTTTTGTTTTTTTGGGGAAATATGAAATTACAGCAACGCTCATGCTCTAACGGAGCTAATTTTCGCAATAGCAATCTCAATATTTGTTCGTCCAACTATGATTTGCAATCTTGCTTAAAAATTTCCTCGCACATTCTGTAATACGATGCAAACGTTATTCCCTCGTCTGAGTTATAAATGAATTCATTAATCGAGTTCGAAATCGAACTTAACTAATTTTTGGACTTTCAATGATTGCAGTTGTAGTTGTTGCTGTAATAGTTGCCTCTGCAATTCCTGTTACTGCTCTTCTTGTTGCTTTTGCAACTGGACTATGGAAGCTAATAGGTCTTCCATTATTTAACAATTTGTATCACGAATAAATTGTTAAATAACCTACATGAGTTTCGAAACCCCCGTCGCCAGATGTTGTAACGTATTTTGTTACACGCAATAAATAAGATAACCAGACAACAGTAACAACAATGTAATGAACTAACAAACCTCTTTAAGAACCAACAATCAATATTCCTTGTAAACTAACCAACCGACACCTTCTGACTTCAATGCGAACAAGAACTTCACTCGACTCCGAACTCTGAACTTTGAACTCACTCGGATCGTTGCTATTTATACTTACTCGGCCCAGTCTATCTCTCGCAAGGGGGCATCGTAGCTATCATCACAACACCAGCAAAAGTTGTAATTATTCGTAAAATTTGAGATTCCTAAGTTTGCTGTTGCAGACAAAATCCTTGAAATCTTCTCCACGTCTAACCCCTTCCCTTTCCACTATGATCCTTTCTCCACCTCCAACTTAATCCCATCCCAACTCTTCTTTTGCTAATCGCTTTTCTCTTCTCTTTCCAACTACTCGACTACAATCACCAATTCTCTGCCATTTCCTGTCCACTCTCTGCTGCGTTAATTTTTCTCATGGACTCAATTTGGAGAAAAATGCTTTTCTCGCTCAACGAATAAGGAATGTATCTGAAACATTAGAAACTCTTATCTCAAAGGCACACGACCTTAAGAAACTCCAAAATTTACACACACACACACACACACACACACACACACACACACACACACACAAAATACCTTCAGATGCTGCAACTCAGAAATGAAAGAGGAAGCGTCCTGCTCAATGCCAGTCCGTATTTTAAGCTGAACGATTTGATGAAAATCTGTGTTATATCCTTTTTCTTTTCAGTGCCCTTTATTTCTATTGGTTAATTCATCATGGTTGGTCTCACTTTACATTATCAATCTTATGATTGCTTTGTCTCTTTTGGTCGTTTTCGTTCGTCCACCAGTCTTACTGAATTACTAAAACTCACTGAATATGGAAAGTTCTTTTCATTGAAATGTCCTTTTGATTGTTACTTACACGCGACTACACATTTATAATAAAATATTTTTGCAATTCAGTACTTTTTAACTTAAAATATAAGATCTTTTTAAAAACAGTGACAGACATTCTGTTATATAGCATGACTAACACACTTTGTGTCTGACATTGTTAAGCAGGTCCTTCCTTTGGAACTTAAATCCTGTCAAAGATTTGCAAGAGAGATAACACTGGTCAACACATATTTTCTGGTACAAGCTTTATCAATGTTTCTTTTTTTAGCTAATTTGGGGATGCTGAATCGAAATCTGGCATCAGATTTTGTCTATCACATTAGATTTTTGAGATATGAAATATTTTTGTTTTGCTATAGACTGCTATTTAACGGTCATAAAGGAAGAATTAAACATGCGTAGATGCAATTTTTAATAGATAATATGTATGTTTTTTTTAATTTAATAAATCAAAACACAAAGTTGTGGGAATAAATGCACATTAGCATGTAAGAATTAAGCCTGGTTATAACAAAATATGAATGCAAAATCTCTATTCATTGAGGCCATTAATTCTGACCGTCTTATTACTGCAATCTCCTGTGTACAGCTTCTGGAATGTCTCTCATCAAGCTCCAGCAGTAATCTGCCATCATGTTTCACTCCCATCGGCCTTGATAGCATTCTTCCATTACTTTTACATCTGGATGAAAGTGTTTGCCTTGTTCCTCGCTAACGTCAACGATCCAGGTCCTCTGGAAACTCACCCAAGTGACTTACGTAGTGCAATTTAATGCTCATTCTACATCCAAGTGCTTGCAAACTCAAGAGAAGCTCCTCCATAATCTCTTGAAATTCCACACCACACCAAAGAAGCCATTACAAGCTCTAGCTTCCTCTGCCGCATTCATTGTTATAACAAAATGTGGATCTCTGAAGCATGTTCTTATTTGAGGTCCATTAAATATTCCTGCCTTCTTCTTCTCGTCGCTGACACTTGGAAAGGTTGTACAAGTATATCTGGAGCGATCTCCACTGTGATCAAGAACTTTGATAAATTTCTTCATCACACCAAGTTTCGACACAAGTTTTGCAAAGTCTGTGGCGAGCCCAGGTTTTGTCCTGGTCTCCAAGTGTTACTTTAAAGTAAGCATGATACACCTTGACAAAGTTATTAATGTTGCGCCTTTGAGCCTGTGGAGTGAAATGTAATGTCATGGAGCAAATCTGAGGTCAGTTTTGGAATCAGCACCCAAACATTAGTCTAAAACAGTTCTTAGATTTTATGCTAGAAAATAAAAGTTTTATTTTGTTGACGAGAGAAGTTGTGTTGTGGTGCTCATTCCTTTTTCTTTAAAAACACAGAAATCAAACCTGGATTAGGGCTGTTGCCATGGTTACTGACTATAATGATAAGGATTATCACTATTGTCGTGGTAACGACGACGACGACGACGACGACGATGAGGTTGATGATAAAAACAATTAAAATGATGACGATATGAAAGTCAATGACGCTTACAACAATGACAGTGATACTCAAGAATGCGACGTTGTCCCTGTATCACCAGACACGTGCTAGCAGATCCTACGAATCGAACCGTCTTCTGCTTATAAACTAAAAAGAACATGGATAGAAATGAACTTCAAACCTCTGCTGCCATATTTAAGTAGGACAAAGACAAAAGCAGCCAAAACGGTGCAGAGGAATTCTTCTCTGTAAAAAGTGGTACAAAATAAATGGAAATCAGGTTGATTCCCCGAGAAAAGAGACCAGCCGTGAATTTCTGATTTGTAGCACTGCACCACGGTAAGCCAGCCGTCGGCCACTGAACCAATATGTTGCTTTGGGTGGAAATTAGTAAATACTGTAATACGTTTTGTAATTTCAATAAAAAGACATGAACACCAAAACCGAACAATAAGAAACAAAAACATAATAAAAAGCGCTTAATTGTTGCTATAAACTTTTGATCACACAAAAATATTTCACTTAAATCTGGAACAGCAACAACAACAACAACAACAACAACAACAACAACTACTACTACTACTACTACTACAACTACTACTACTACTACTGGTGATGATGATGATAAAAACATTACTAAACGTTAAAAAGATTAAATAGCTAATTTAAAGACTTTTCAACATGATTTTAGAGTCAAAGATTAAATAGTTTTCTTCAGTCTTTCAAGACAGTCTTCAGATGTCTGGAGAAAGATATTAATACTTCAACAAGCACAGTAACTTCTTTTCTTCTCTTAGTCTTGCATCTTATAACATGTTCCTTTACCATTCCTGTATATGTTGGAAAATATAATCAACTTTGAGCAACATGCCTATCAAGAAATAATAACTCGCTCTTTTATTTGTGAATTCCAGTTCCTCTTCATTCACTCATCTTCCTCTTTCCGTTCCACCATCACCTCTTCCTCCTCGTCGTGGCTGTTGACACCCCTTTCCCCAGTCTTCACCCTCAATCTTCTCACCCTGGTTGATCGTTAGATTTATGGTG
>NC_142928.1:199942612-199965112 GCF_046866305.1 Octopus bimaculoides
ATCATTTGTCTGTATCTTCCGTTTGATTTTCACATTTTCATTTGCTTCTTATCACCGTTTTTGCTATTTTACCTGAAAATAAAAGATTTACATGTAATTTGCATGGGCTGTGCTGTAGTACTAAGTGAAGCAATAAAATCGATTATTCTTTAAGTAAAAATGATGCTAGATATAAAAATAAATTAATGATTCTATCATAGAGATCTGTATTCAAAAAAATCACTGAAGCAAATCACCTAAGCTTTTCTCTTTTTTATCAAGATTTACAATCTAAAATAAGCTATTTTATTTCTAGATGATTCTTCCCTTTCATGACTTATTTTTCTACAAAAACAAAACAAATAAACAAAACTCTGAAGTTTTCTCCCAAGTTATTTGAATCAGTGAATTTATGGATATATTTAATAATGTTGGCACACTTTCATTCACAATGAGCAAAGTGTTGCTGAGACAAATGTTTTTCGCCAACGTCTATATTCTACAATATCTTACACTGCTTTTTAGTTGTGATGAAAGTGGTTCCTGTTCTGTTAAAAGATGCTAGAAAGAAGAATTACCACACGACATAAAAGTGGGCAGCAATCTTTGTTTTGAACTTCTGCTCTGTCTCTCGATTATTCAACTGAAATTGTATTGATGCAAGACTTAGCAGCCTCAGACTGAAATTACAATTTTGAAGTGTTATCTTTTAGTATATTACTTGGTGTGCATCAGACAATATAGCATTACATAAAAAAGTCTAGAGTTAAAGGAAAGTCTGAGTTGTGATTTATAGAAGTAACTTTGCTTCGTTAATACTGACTCAAAAATAACTTTTTGTGAAGTGTGGACATAAATACGAAACATTAAAGCTGTCAGGTGGAAATTGAGCCTTTGACTAGTCGGCGTCTTGGAACATTAAGCAGTGTATATTACCAGCTTTCCTGAGAAAGTCACCAATCATCTACATTTATATTTGTGTGTATGTTTGTTTGTGCGCGCGTGGTTGATCTTTGTGAAGGAAGTGAGTCCATGGTCTTTGCTGGCCCTCCGACACTGGTGTGATCAACGTTCTTCTTTAACAGCTGCAAGTTGAAGGTTGTTGGAGTGAGTTCCAGAAGAATGACGCTGTGAGCATAAAGAACTTGGCACAATGGTTCCTGAGGAATGTAAAGGGATTGGGAACACAATATGGGCAATGTGCGAGTCAAGAGGGTCAGAAGTTCAACCATCTGCGAAGAACATCAACCAGTGAAGCAGCGGTAGAAGAGTTATAGACAAGAGATAGTTTATATGTGGGTCTGAGGTGTTGGAGTGTGTTAGAGAGAGACTTCATGGCAATCAGTCGACAGGCCTTCCTCTGGATGTCTAAGGTGTATGTATAGCAGCGTCAACATTCCAGATCTAGGAGCAGGAGTCTATTGTAGTAGATCAGCAGACGATTGGGGTTGAAGAAGCTTCTGACTCTGAAGAGGAAGATCAGTCTTTGTGATGCAGCGTTTGCTTTGTCAAAGATGTACGTACACCAGGAGAAATCACCATCAGTGGAAGGTCAAAGATTCGAGGCAATCTTAAAAGGTTTAATTGTGTATTGTTTGTGTTTGAGGATAAAGTCATTGATGTATAAGAGGAAGAATGTGCGAAGCACTAGATTTGGTAGTCTGTGGGTTTGAGAGAGAGAGAGAGAGAGAGAGAGAGAGAGAGAGAGAGAGAGAGAGAGCATGAGAGATAGATGGAGCCCTGAATGGGCAGTTTTAGAAGATTTGTGGGCCAGACATGGTGGAACGTTTTGCAGCAATAGTGCTTCAGATTTCTAGAGGGGGTGAGCTTCCTGTTGGGTGAATAGCAGAGAAGGTCTCTTGTAGATCTCTCGTTACAGAAGCCATACTGGTAGTCATTAAGAACAGAGAACAGGATAGAGAGAAAAGTGAGAGAGGCAGGAGATTGGATAGTTTGATGGGGATAAGTCTGAAACTCATTGAGGACACTGTCAGCGCCAGTGCTTTGTATTTTCGTGTATCTGAGCGTGGTAGTGAGCCTGGTAGAGTGGAAAGGGATAGTTTTGGCGGAAATTAACTCGAGTGTGCATGGGCAGAAAATGTGGAGCCTTTCTCTGAAGAAGAACTGCGGAGAAGTAAAGGAAAGTGGGATTCCTCAAAGATTTTATTCCAAAAGGACTAAAAGAACAACTTATAAGAATGGATTTCGCAGGGCTGTGCAAGGCATGGAGTCATCCTTTGCACTCTGATGTTTGTCTTGCAGGAACTGTGATACTGGGTAAGAACTTCCCAGTTTGTAACAATCAATGATTTTTTTTCTTTTCCCCTAATAAACTGCATTGAACTGCTGCAGTGGTACTTTGAATGAATCACTCAGAATCTTGGATTTCAGAAGTTTAGCTGTGTATAGGATATAGAAGTACTTGCTTAAAAAGATGCACATCTAAATCTGATTGCTTCTAACGTGTGAAGTATGGAATACATAACAGATGACTTGATAGAGGCAGAGTCAGCGATGATCTGGTAAGAGGCCCAGTTTTGAGATGATAAAAAGACCAGAAGATGTTTTGGTTTGCCAGAGTAATGGTAGAGATGCTTGTGGATGATAAAACTAATTGAAGCAGAGAGTTGTTGAGGACTGCAAGATATTTGCTTTCTGTATCGGTTGCATCGGCATAGGATGTGTTTGAGGGCTACGTTAGAGGTTGTGAGTCACGAAGAACAATGAATTCAGAGGGGGGGGGATTGAGATGTATGTCTTTGATGTGAGAGTGTGAGAGTAGCCATCATTAAAAGCAAAGAATTGTTGGTGGTTGGAAGCGTTTATGGAAGGGTTGAGAAAAGAAATGTATTTAGAAAGGAAAGAAGGAGGCTTTCAGCAAAGGTAATTGGGAGTCTTTGTTACTGATATATAGGTGATTGATGTCTTGTAGGAGTACTGACACCATTTTAGGAATGAATTTTTAGTACATAGTGTAAGTAAAAGTGGACAACAGGTGGAGGTTGACAAATTTGTGATTTGGAGTGTGTGAAGTAAGAAGTGAGAGTTGCGTGTAAGTGATGTGAAGGTTTTGGTTGGATTGAGAGAAGGATGGTGACATGTAGGGAGGTGCATAGTGTGTTAATGCCCTGTGGAGAGTCATAATAATCTTGCTAGCAGGGAACCTACTCCGAATGCTTGCAATAGAACAATCTCTTTTAATAAAGCATAGATGGAACTCGAGATAGAACGATGAACGAGTCAGTATGGTGTGTTGGACATCGACTGACATCTTGCCTAGTTACCCATCTTTCGATGTATTTTTAAAACTTAATTTTTCACTTCATTTAAAAGTCATTTTCTTATTCTGCCCTGAACGTCATCCATTTCACATTGTGTCAATTAGAAGACACAGGTTCCATTTCCACATGCTACTTCGTTTTTATTCCGTATTATACTTTACTAGTGAGTGTTCAAATATATTCTTTTATAAACCGTCAACTTAATCTCTAACAAACCTCATTGAACAGGGAGAGGAAACTTCCAGGAGAATGGATACCTAATCTAATTCATAACAGGCAAAGTATATAAGCATCATAAAAGATTAAAAAAAAAAAATGATGTTTAATGATCTTTAACCCAATCTTTGACACAAGCTCTAAGAAATGAAAAAGGGTTTTCATGTCTTATCTAACATTAAACCACACTTAGCAAAATGCTACTTTCTAGTTTTGCTTTTCGTTTTCTGTTTTCAAATGTTATTCACACTTTGATCTTCAAGTGACAACCATCCACCCAACACCAAATCCCTAATGGAATATGGCTGTCTTGAATATTATCCAAGCTTCTATCTCTAATTGCTCCACAAAACTCAGATATAAAAACATTCAATGACAAAGCACGATAATCAATCACTCACAAGTAGTGGAACTGAAGTGTTGTTAGTTTTAGCTGTTTACTTTCCCATAAGCAGGTTGATGGCGGAAACTTTCATTTTTCTTTTTTGGTTTGTGTTGTTTTTGTACATGTGTTTTTTTTCTAAGCTATTTTTGTGAAGTGAGAGGTAGATGTAGAGAAGAGTCTTACAATTTCTTTTGATAGACATTTTGTCATATCATTTACATATTAGTGACAAGCCATTAGCTTTATGGGAGGAAGGTTTTGAAAGATTTTCTAATCTAATGATTCCTTACAGAGGCTTGAAGAATACCATTTATTGGAAGAAAAAATGAGAAGCTGTGACTTTCATGAGTTTCCCAAGAGTCAGAATGTTTTAAATAGAAAAAAAATCAAGAGTACAGTTTGTCAAGGATTAATGTTCGCATCAGTTTGCTTGTCACACATTTCTGGATATACTAAGATATTTTAGTAATACTCATCATCATCATCATCATCATCATCATCATCATCGTCGTCGTCGTCGTCATTTAACGTCCGTTTTCCATGCTGGCATGAGTTGGACGGTTCGACTGGGGTCTGCAAAAGCCAGGAGGCTGCACCAGGCTCTAATCTGATCTGGCAATGTTTCTACAGCTGGATGCCCTTCCTAACACCAACCACTCTGAGAATGTAGTGGGTGCTTTTTACGTGCCACCGGTACAGGGGCCAGAGGGGGCTGGCATCGACCATGTTTGAATGGTGCTTTTACATACCACCGGCATGGGAGCCAGTCAAAGCGGCACTGGCATTGGCCACGTTCGGATGGTGCTTTTTACGTGCCACCAGCACGGGGAGCCAGACAGGTGGCGCTGGCATTAGCCACAACTGCAATTTCCATTTGATTGTGGTTTGATTCGATTTTGATTTTGATTTTACTTGACTCCATAGGTTTCCTCAAGCACGGTGTGTCGCCCTATGATCCAAAGGTACTTTTTTGAGTGAGCTGGTTATACGACACTACTGTAGGTTACAGCTGCAGTTTCACTTTATTTGCTGGGTCTTCACAGTCACAGCATATCTCCAGCGGTCTCGGTCTTTTGTCATTGTCTCTGTGAGGCCCAACGTTTGAAGGTCATGTTTCATCACCTCATACCATGTCTTCCTGGATCTCCCTCTACGATGGGTTCCTTCCACTGTTTGGGAGTGGCACTTCCTCACACATTTCTCCTCATCCATCCGCAGTACATGACCATACCAACGCAAACGTCTCTCTTACTGCCACATCCAATGCTTCTTATGTCCAATATTTCTCTCAGGGCGCTTACACTCTGTCGTGTGTGCACACTGACGTTACACATCCAGCGGATCATGCTAGCTTCATTTCTTTCAAGCCTATGCATGTTCTCAGCAGTCACAGCCCATGTTTCACTGCCGTGAAGCATGGCAGTTCGCACACATGCATCATACAATCTACCTTTCACTCTGAGCGAGAGGCCTTTGTCACAAGTAGAGGTAGTAGCTTTCTGAACTTTGCCCAGGCTATTCTTATTCTAGTGGTAACACTCTCTGAGCATCCACCCCCACTACAGACTTGGTCACATAGGTAGCGGAAGCCATCAACTACTTCTACTTTCTTCCCATGGCATGTGATGGAATCTGTTTTCTGAGCATCTGTGGTGTTTATTGCCCGTGCATCTGCCACACACGAAAGCCATCTTCCCGGTAAATCTTCCTTTGATTTTGCTGCATCTCTTATGTGTCCATAGCTTACACTGGGTACATCTTATAGAGTTTCTACCTACATCTTTTCTACAGATTGAGCAGGGTCATCTACCTGAAGGGGTTTGTGATGTGTTCGCCTTCCTACTTAATAGAACTTTGGTCTTTGCAACATTGACTCTATGGCCCTTCAATTCTAAACCTTGCTTCCACACCTGAAATTTCTTCTCTAGTTCTGCTAGTGATTCTGCTATGAGGGCCAGGTCATCAGCATAGAGGAGCTCCCAGGGGCAACCTGTTTTGAATTCCTCTATTATTGCCTGGAGGACTATGATGAATAAGAGGGGGCTAAGTGCTGATCCTTGGTGGACCCCTACTTCTACCCAGGATTCTTCACTATACTCATTGTCAACCCTAACCTTATTAACAGCATCTTTGTATAGGGCCTGTACAGCCCTTATTAACCATTCGTCAATCCCTAGTTTCTGCATCACCCACCAGATAAGGGATTGAGGGACCCTGTCAAAGGCTTTCTCCAAGTCCACAGAAGCCAAGTATAAGGGTTTATCTTGGGCTAGGTATTTCTCCTGCAGTTGCCGTACCAGGAATATAGCATCAGTGGTGCTTCTACCTGGCACAGAACTGAACTGCATCTCATCTAAGTAGATTCTCTCCCGATGTACCCCATGGGAAGGACTTCTCTCATAGTAGTAATTGATTCTTCCTAACATTGATAGTAAACACTCATAAAAAAAACTTCCAGTGTTTGTATATTTTCAGATGTTATGAACCACATTTCTGAGGCTTAGATTGTGAATACGGAAGCAAGGATGTACAACCTGACTTTGCATCTCTGCTTGTTTCCTAGTCTTGCAAACATCGTAGACGTTAATGCAACCTATCTATTCATGTTTTCTGATTTATTTGATGTTACTGAGAAGCACAAACTCATTCTACTTCAGGACCAGATATGCACCAGATATTTTCATATTCCATTTTCTTTTCAAGTTTTGTGTTTACAAAATATTTTCAGTTTATCAAAGATCATAGATGTTGTTAGCCTTGTCCTGTCAGTTTAATTAATATTTCTGGAGATGGAGTCAGTGAATGTCAGACTTTCCTCCAGTCTTCCACTTCTTTCCTTTCAAATTCCAAGAAAGTGAGGAAAAGGGTTGGGGTTACCAGGCACTTGTATCTTACAACTATGTCTACTTCAAGCCATTCCATCAACTGACCATCCATGACCAACGAATACACTATCTTGGGCTCTACACCTGTTGCTGTTGATAAACTTTTATAGGGTCTTCATTATATGGAAAAATGATGAAATTGATGAAGTGTAAGGACACTCGATGTTTTTTTGATTTTTCAGTAATTTGTCTGGCTACAAAAATGTCCTCAACAGTACCTATACCAGGTGTAAAATCTAATTATCTTTCTCTTGTTTCTTCTTTGGTTTCACTTTCAAGAAGGACTGTATTGAACACTTGTATTGATAAGAGAACAAAATGCCCTGGATTATTTGTCACCCACAATATGTATTGCACTTACCAGCATGGGATTTGAGTGTTTTAGAATGTGATTTTTGTTGAATATTATGTGTAATCTTTTATCCATAAATTTCCTGTCTATTTTTCATTCTTCAACATTGGTCATATCTGTACCTGGGGATTTAGAGGCTTTCATTCTTTTGGCTGTGTTTTTCCTTCTTTTGTTATTTCTGCCCAAATATCTTCATCGGCTGCACCCTCTGCAATTTCTGATATTGCTTCTTACTTGCATAAGAATTCAGTGCTGTTCATAATATTCTTTCCATCTCTGAAACAGTTCTGTTCGTTTATATATCCTTCTGGCTTTATCTATTTTAGGCTCTGCATATATTTTTCTCTCTTCTTTCTCTTCATTCCAGAGATTAACTTCAAAAATTCATCACTGTTGTTATTTTTGAAGTCAGTTTCTAGTCATTCCATTTTACCTTGGAATTTTTTCTTTTTTTCTTTTTTTTTTGTATTTTAACTTCTGTTTTGAATGCTTTTTCAAGTTCTTTGTACCATCAGCTTTAACAACATTGTCAGTGTTGCTTAACATTTCTGTTCTAGCTTTGACCACTTTTCTTTATAGATTACTTCTGGCTCCTCATATATTCTCAAGGGTTTTAGCCAATAGTTTTCTCTGATAGTTTCTTTGTTGCTTCTTTGAAATACTGAGCCCTCTCACATATCATTGACTTCAAACTGGAACAAAAGTGAGAAAACGCCTATTTCTATTTCAAACTTCTAAGCCAGGTCTTTATTCTTAATTTATATTTATATAAATCTCATTTTGGCACTGTATGTGTTTTTATTTCTTTTTATTTTGGTATGGCTACAAAATTTTTCAAGAGCAAAATTTCAGAAGCTATCCTAATCAAAGGGTACAGTCTCCCATTGATTGCTTCTGTTACTAATATTCTCAATCTTATTGAGGGTCTCGTTGTTGTGGGATCGATATAATTTCATTGATTTGTGGAGCAGGGTATTTGTTATCGTGACACAATTTGCTGTATAGGACTACTTCTAGTCTTTGGTCTCCCAAGATCACCAGAGTTTAGCCAAGAATTCTGCTGCTCTTCTTAAAGCCATTGGACGTAAAGTCCTTAGAGTTAGTTTAGCAAAGACCAAAGTCTTGGTAAGTAGGAAAACAGACAAATTCCAAATCCTTTCAGGGAGACTGCCTTGCTTAATATGTAGAAAAGGCATCTGCAGAATCTCCATAAGATGCACCCTGTGCAAGCTATGGACACATAAGAGGTGCAGCAATACCAGAGGAAGGGTAACAAAGAAAGTTGTCCTTGTGTGTGGTAAATGTACAGATGCAATAAACACTAAGAATGTACAGAGAACAGACTCCGTCAAATGTCTAGGGAGATTCTTAGAGGAAGCATATAGCTTTTGTTACTTAGGTGACCAAGTTAACAGTGAAGGAAGAAGTTCCGTGTGGAATTTTGTCAGTGAACAGGTCGTGGTCTCAAAGTGACGAAAATATTTTGGCAAATTAAATTTAAATGTTGAAGTGAATCTAACGGTTTTTGTGTTTTTAGATGGTTTATAAACACCTTCCATGCTGCAATTGTTGTATATATGTGTGTATATATATATATATATATATATATATATATATATATATATATACCCAAACACATATAAGAAGGTAGTTTTATTTTTCGAATTATTTTTGACTATTAAAATTATTCATTCTAAAACTTGACTGCTTAAATCATTGTTGAAAATATCTTGTTTGTTCATTATGACAAACCATCATAAAATATTTACATTTCAGATATTTTACCTCTGAAACTGAAAGGAATCTCTGTATACATATTTAAAACTATATCCCTTTTATTTAAGAACAAATACACCCAGCTTATTCAGTTTGTTGAAGGCTTATAAACATTCATTTCAGCATTGCAAGTAAACATTGCAGAAAACCCGTTTGAAATGTTAATAAAACAAAAACGTGGCTGATGATTATTTTGGGTTTATTATAGACATTTGGATTAACTTGAATGGCCTAAGTTATATTCTGTTACTTTATACGTTTACACACACACACACACACACACACACACACACACACACACACACACACACACACACACACACACACACACACACACACACACACACACACATACAGAGTAATAATTGTTTGGAGAATAAAATTCCTATCTTTGATGCATTACTACAACTTCATAAACAGCGAGATGAAACCCGACGAAGCAGCTGCTGAGATGCGTCTCTGGCAGAACTTCTCAATGCTTCTGCTCTGCATTGTTGGTGACTTCAAAACCTAAAAAGATTTCTCCACAAACCAGCACAAAACAACTTTACTTCAAACTGTTATACGTTCCAAAATATCATTTGCATAAATATGAAAATACATTTTGTTTGCTGCCAAAGTTTGCTAATTTACTGAGTGGTTAGGGTGTCTCATACCTTGTGTTACTTTGGATCTCTGCACTCCAAGTTCAAATATTACTGGGGCCAACTTTGCCTTGATACTCTTCAAATGTGTGTGTGTTTGTGTGTGCATGTGTGTGTGTGTGTGTGTGTGTGTGTGTGTGTGTGTGTGAATTTATGCAGTTATAAGTGTGCATGCATATATATATGTATGTATGTATATATGTATATGTATATATATATATATATATATATATATATATATATATATATATATATATATATATATATATATATATAAATTAATAGTTATCACCAAGCCAACATGGCAGTCCCAAAATTAGGACGAAAGCTGCCGTGAATTAGCTCCAAGAAGCCATCGCCTCTAGCTAGCTATGTGACACACGAAACCTGTGTCCTTTATAACCTTCGAACAGGGGAGGTCAGCAGTTTCCCCCTGCTGGTTTGGCATCTGCAGACTAGTTTCAGGGTGTTGCCCCTTGTCAATGCAGAGCAGCCAAGCTCCAGCCAGGCGGCGCTACTGACTGTCTGTTCGAAGGTTATTTATCTAATTTCAGTGGAATCTATCCACTGGTTTTCAGAAATAGAGTTATTAATATTTCTAAGTCTCTCTAAAGGAGACTACGGCAGCGGTACTGGAAATTAATAGTTATCGCCAAGCCAACATGGCAGTCCCAAACTGAAACTAGTCTAGTCTGCAGATGCCAAACCAGCAAGGGGAAGCTGCTGACCATCCCTATATTTATATATATATATATATGGGTGAGAAAGTTGGTATGTGAAAGCACGTGGTTGGATGTATAAAAGATAAGCAAGAGTGAAAAAACTACAGAAGGCTTGTGTTACATGGTTAAAGTATATATTTAAATCGTTATGTTAGAAAAATGTTATAAAATTTTGAGTATAGAAACATTGTATTTGGAGGAATAACCTGTTTCGTATTTTCTTTTCAAATTTCTCTACCTGTATCATAACATGTCTTCGCTCCGGTGTATAAAATATATATATACATGTGTGTATATATATATATAAGTCAAAAAAACATATAATAAATGCAGAAACAGATGGAAATAAACAGACACAGAAGGTCCTGAAATCCTCATCAGTTATTGGCCAGAGGGTCAAATGCAATGTCACACTTTCAAAGTGCTTATCTCTAACTGTGGAGAGAATTTGTGGAAGAGGTAGACCCAGGAAGACATGGACGAGGTGGTGAAGCATGATGTTCAGGTGTTGAGCATCATGGAGCTGTTGACAAGTGATTGAGATCTTTGGTGATCTGCTGTGCTTGAGAAGACACATCAAAAGCCAAATGAATCATAGTTGTGGCCTGCGCTGGTGACATGTAAAAGGCACCCATGCCAGTGACACGTAAGAGGCATCCTCTACACTCTCAGAGTGGTTGGCATATTAGGAAGCACATCCAGTTGTAGAAATCAAACCAAATCAGACTGGGACCTGGTGCAGGTCTCTGGCTTGCCAGTCCTGGTCCCAGTCCGGAAAATGGATGCTAAATGATTAAAATGATGAGGATGATGATCTTGATGTGTTTCTATAAGAACATCAACAGAAGAGAATTGCTGGTTTGTTTTCTGTGTGTGTGTGTGTGTGTGTGTGTGTGTGTGTGTGTGTGTGTGTGTGTGTGTGTGTGTGTATTTATATATATATGATACTCGTTTAAATGTCAGAACTGTCCCTGACCTCATGGCAATCAACCTATTTCGTTAACAACCTCCAATAATCATCACTAATTTATTCTAAACATATTTCATTTATTAATTGTATCGTGATTCAAGCCTTACGACAATTGGACTTGCTTTTTGCCTTAATAAATAAATACCAGTAATACCCTGAGACTGTTTAATCAATGTCAGCTCATGTCATACAAATACTGACTTCTTGTTTCGTGAAAAGAAATCAATACATGTGAAACTATTTGTAAAGAACTGGAAAATGTAAGAATTGATATTTTGTTTGGCTTTTTTTTTTTTTGCTTTTACTGAAATAATCCCATTTCTCTCTTCTTATTGAATTCCCAGTCTTTTACAACTTTTAGAATCACAACTTTCAAAAAACATTTGGTTTATAAAAAATACAAGAAATCAAATTCCTAAATTACTAACTTAATTCAGTTTTGTTAGTTATCAACACAGAGTGAACCAAGCTAACATTTAACTTTAGTCATAATATAACTTTAATCATGGTGCTTAGATTTTATCAATTTCTTTTGTTCTTTCTTTCAAGCATATTTTTTTATTCTCTTGGTTATATTCCATGATGGTCAGGAAAGTTTGTTACTTTTCATATGTCTGCAGCAGGATACGGAATCTGACATACAACAAAGGCATGTTGCCTTTGTGTTTTGTATAAATGTGTGTGTGTGTGTGTGTGTGTGTGTGTGTGTGTGTGTGTGTGTGTGTGTGTGTGTGTGTGGATGTACATGAACAGCAAAATACAAATATGCAAGAAAACTGGCACCTAAGAGGAATTAGATGTAGTGTGGAAGAGAAAACATGTCACTTATATGGATCCATGATGCTCATGGATAAGAACAGCTATATAAAGAAGTTCTGATTGTTTAATATGGATTGAAATTGTAGAAGAGGAAAATTCAGGAAGACATGGAACAAAGCAGTGAAACGTTGATGTAGCTATATGGTGCCCTGGGAAACTTTTCCTGCCACACCATCTTCCTATTACTCATCATTCCATCATTTTCCA
Organism: Octopus bimaculoides; assembly: GCF_046866305.1. NCBI lineage: Eukaryota > Metazoa > Mollusca > Cephalopoda > Octopoda > Octopodidae > Octopus > Octopus bimaculoides. The sequence goes on from NC_142928.1 coordinate 199,954,849, forward strand.
AACTACTGCAACATTCTGTTGCTATAACTGAATGAAAACAGAACATCATATTTCATTACCCTTTCCTTTGTTATCAGTTATCTCATCCACAGCCTGGAACCACTCCATTTGATACCCATCGTTCTTTCTTTTCACATTGCCCTTCTCTATTCACATTTTACCATTGATCCTTCTTTCACTGATCCCATCTTTTCCTCTCCCTTCAATCATTTCCTGTTGATTTATTCCTATGTATCTATGACCACCTCTATGCCTATTTCACTCTCCCTACACACTGTAGCAACCTTCCCATAATTTCCCTTTCTCCTATCCTTCTACTGTCTATTGTATTATTATTATTATTATTATTATTATTCAGTAGTTTTATTTTTATAACGTGCTTTCACTTCACTACCGAGCGCAGCTCTGTGCGCCTTGGGTATGTGCTGTGGTTTGCTGTGGTGCTCTTATGTTTACTGTATTGAAAGTGTTTTGCGTAGAATGTGTGCAGTACCCAGTAGTGCAATTTTCTGTATGTTATATATATTTGTAAGTCCTGGTGTTTTTGTTATGTATTTGTCTGAATATTTTTTTATTATACCTAAGGCACCTACTATGATAGGAATTGTTTCTGTTTTTAGATTCCACATTCGAGTTATCTCTATTTCCAGGTCTTTGTATTTTGAAAGTTTTTCCATTTCTTTTAGAGAAACGTTGTCATCTGCTGGTATTGAAACATCAATTAGAAGGCATTTTTTTCCTTCATGATCTTTGACAACTATATCTGGTCTATTTGCCTTAATTTCTCTATCTGTGTGTATTGGCATATCCCAGAGTATGGTTGCTTTCTCGTTTTCTGTGACCTTTTCTGGCGTGTGTTTATACCATCTTTTTTCTGTTGCTATTCCATAATGTTGGCATAGCTTCCAGTGTATATAGGTCCCAGCTCTGTCGTGTCTGTGAATATATTCCTTCTTAGCCAGGACTGGGCAGCCAGAGATAATATGATTTATTGTTTCTTGTCGATCTCCACATATTCTACAGTTACTTGTTATATTTCTTTTCATTATGTGTTTTTGGTAATTTCTGGTGGGGAGGCTTTGGTCTTGTGCAGCAATTAAAAATCCTTCAGTCTCTGCTTTGAGTCCTGAGCTTCTCAGCCATTGCTGGGATTTTTCTCTGTCTATTTCTTTCGCATTTAGTTTAGCCCAGTATTTACCATGTAGGGGCTTTTCTTGCCATCATTTTATCATGGTCCGTTGCTGTTTAGTTTGGATTTCATTTGTTTTATGGCTTTTGTTGTTTCTTCTTCTTCTTCTTCTTCGTATTTGTTAGGTAGATTGATTTCTTGTTTGTATTTGTCAGCTTCCTTAAATACTGAAAACAGTTTTTTGTTTTGCTCGTGTTTTGTGGCTATTTGTATTAGTTTCCCTTGCTTCTGGAGTATGTATTTTTGCAGTCCTATGGTGGTTATTTTATAATAGTTTTCTAGCTGTATAAGACCCCTGCCACCTTCTGTGCGTTGTATATATAGCCTTTCTATGTCAGATTTTGGGTGGTGCATCCTATATCCTGTCATTATTTTTCTTGTTTTCCTGTCTATTTTACATAGTTCGTTTAGTGTCCAGTTAAGGATGTTGTAGCTGTAGCTTATAACTGGGACAGCTAAAGTGTTGATACCCATTATCTTGTTTTTAGCATTGAGCTCTGTTTTTAGTATTGATCTAACTCATCTATAGTACTCTTTCTTTATTTTTTCTTTCATTTGTGTATGTTGTATCCTATCTAGTTCATTGACTCCTAAATACTTATATGGTTGGCTTTCGTCTAGTTCTCTTATTTCATTGGTTTTATCTAGTGTTATATTGCTACTTTTAACTAATTTTCCTCTTTTCAGGGTTGCTTTGGCACATTTTTCTAATCCGAATTTCATTTCTATTTCCTTGGTAAAGCCGTGTACTGTCTGTAGTAGTGTTTCTAGCTCTTTGTCGTTTTTTGCATATAATTTTAGGTCATCCATATATAGAAGGTGGCTGACTGTTTTTCCATAGCATTTGTAACCGCATCCAGTTCTATTTAGCAATTCTGTTAAAGGTGTGAGTGCCAGGCAGAACAGGAGTGGAGAGAGCGTGTCTCCCTGGAATATTCCTCTTCTAATGGGGATGGCTTTCGTTTTCACAAGTCCCTCTTTTGTTTGGAGCTGTAGCACTGTCTGCCATTTGTTCATTGAGTGCTCTATGTATTTTATGATAATTAGTGCCACCTTGTTTATGGCTAGTGTTTCCAGAATCCACGTGTGGGGAACACTGTCGAAAGCCTTTTGGTAGTCCACCCAGGCCATACTGAGGCCTTTCTTCTTTCTGCGGCTGTCTTCAGTTATGGCTTTATTGATCAATAATTGATCTTTACAGCCGTATGAGCCCTTGCAGCATCCCTTCTGCTCTTCTGGAAACAGGTTGTTATTTTCCAGGTGTTTACTCACTCTCTGCGATATTATTGCAGTAAAGGCTTTGTAGATCGTAGGGAGACAGGTTATAGGTCTATAGTTTTGTGGTTTCTCCGTTTCCGTGGATTTGGGGATTAAGATGGTTTTCCCTTTTGTGAGCCATTCAGGCATTGTTTCTGGATCTGCTATTATGTTGTTAAAGTTTTCTGCCAGCTTTTTATGCATTGCTGGCAGGTGTTTTAACCAGAAATTGGGGATCTTGTCGTGTCCAGGTGCTTTCCAGTTGCTTAGTCTTTGCAGTGTCTGGGTGACCTCTTCAGTTGTTATAGGGGCCCAGAGTTGCTCAGGTGCTAAGTTCGTTGTTTTAATGGTCCTTTTTTGGGGTTGTTGCTTCACCGACCATATTTGTTTCCAGAATTTCTCTAGTTCTTCTGCTGTTGGTGCTGAAGTAATGTCTATTTTATTTTTACCCAGTTCTTGGTAGAGTTTTTTGGGGTTGGATTTGAACTGTTTGTTTTGTTCAAAGAAACGTTGGCGTTTCTCATACCGGCGGATCCTCTGTGCTTTGGCAAGGATGTCTTGCTTTAGTTTTTCTTTTGCCTCAGGTAAGTCTTTTTCTGTAATGCTGTATTTGTACAGTATTTTTGTTTTCTTCTTGTTACTTAGTAGTGTTGATTGTTTACTAATTTCGTTGAGAATCGATAAATCTTTTCTCTTTTTTTTAATTTTGTTCTGGATGTTATTTATCCACAAGGTCTGTTTGGGTGGTAGAACTCCTGTTCGGATGGGTTTGAGTGAGTATCCTGCTTCTTTTGTGGCTGCAGTGGCTGCCGCATATATCATGTCATTTAGCTCAGTGATATTGCCTGTTGTTTCTGTGGTTGTTAGTTCCGTGACGGCCAGGTTTATGCTATTTATTATTGATGTTGTTTTATTGTCCGTGACGGCCAGGTTTATGCTATTTATTATTGATGTTGTTTTATTGTCTATTTTGATTTTTGGGAGATATAATCTGTGGTCCATTCTAAGATCTGTGGTTTTCAGTTCTTCGGTTATTTTCATTTTCATAGTATCGTAATTATTAGGTTTCCCTTCGTTATTTCCAGGCTTTATATTTGTTTTGCCTTCCTTTTCATTCATATGTTTGTCTGTGGTGTTCTGGATTGGTGCTTTTTGTACACTATTAAACATCTCTACGGTCTGGGTTTGTTGTTTTTTGTTTACTTCGTTTTTGCCGGGCATGTTACGTTTGTCCTCGTGTTTTGCTATCTCAGTGTTTATATTATTATTTGGCATTGCTGTGTGACTACTATCTAGATTTTCCTGATGTATTTTTTCTTTCAATTGTTCTATTTCTATTTCTGATATTTTTTTTGCTTTTAGAATATATCTTCTTATGTTAGCTAGTTTGTTAGGGTTCATTGTTTTATCGAGGTCTATATTTACATTATTTTTCTTCTTCTTCTTCTTCTTCTTCTTCTTCTTCTTCTTCTTCTTCTTCTTCTTCTTCTTCTTCTTCTTCTTCTTCTTCTTCTTCTTCTTCTTCTTCTTCTTCTTCTTCTTTCTTCTTCTTCTTCTTCTTCTTCTTCTTCTTATTATTATTGTTCAGTAGTTTTATTTTTATAACGTGCTTTCACTTCACTACCGAGCGCAGCTCTGTGCGCCTTGGGTATGTGCTGTGGTTTGCTGTGGTGCTCTTATGTTTACTGTATTGAAAGTGTTTTGCGTAGAATGTGTGCAGTACCCAGTAGTGCAATTTTCTGTACGTTATATATATTTGTATTATTATTATTACTATTATTATTATTTTATGTTTGACTTTTGTTTTGCATTTGTACAAGTTGGATCCAAGTCTCACCCAGAGACCTCACGAGACAACAAGTTAGAAGTTCATGTAGGTGTTATGCCTAGGGTACCATATATTTGGATTTGTACAGTTTTGTTCAAGTGAATGTTTAAGAAACCATAAGAAAATTATGTGTTTGCTTTAAAATTTGAGATCACATAGACAGTATTTTACGTAGGATATGGGCAGTTCCCATGAGCACTATCTTTTGAACTTCAGCCATTTTGGGGTTTCCTGGAATCTGATTTAGGTAGTAATCAGCCCGTTTCGCTGTCATTCCCAGGGCACCTATGACAATAGGTATTGTTTTCGTCTTCAGATTCCACATTTTGCTAATTTCTATTTCAAGATCTTTATATTTGCTCATTATTATTATTATTATTATTATTATTATTATTATTATTATTATTATTATTATTATTATATTTTAAAAAGGATTGACGTAACTCTTCACAAAGGTAAACAGTCAAGACAAAGAGTGCGATTCGATTGTATAGATGTTTTATTCGTTGAACAATATTTCGACAGAACGTCTGTCTTTCTCAAGTTCAAAACAAAAGGTGATTAAAAATTCAAAATTTCAGAAATCTAAACGTAAACTATGAACGAGAGTAACCAGCGTCCATACGTTGATGGAATGACTTCATCAGTTATTATATTTTATAACAAGCAGAAAGAAAGGAAAAAATAGAAAGAGGAAGACGACAGAAAAAAAGGAAAGAAAAAGAGAGAAAGAAGAATATTCAATCAAACAGTTTTGCATAAATTTGATGATATTCTCCTGTCATCTTATTCATTCCTCCAGGGCGTGATGTCAATAACCCGCAAACATATTTCTCCTCATACATTCTGAGAAGTGAAAGTGGGGTACATTCAGAATATTTTTTGAGAACGTTTACTTTCAAGTCTTCTTCAAAATTGCAGCCGCTTGAAACGAAATGTTCAGCAAGTTCTGTTGAACTACTGTTCTTGTGCCTGACGTCGAATCTGTGCCCATTAAACCTTTTGTTTAGTTGTTCTGTTGTACAACCAACATAAATCAAGTTGTGCTTCGTGCATCCTGCAGCGTACTCTAAATGAGAATCTGTACAGGTTCCACCTTTTGTATAAATCATAACATTTCTATTATGATTTCTGATGGTATTCACATCACTCATGTTGTTGCACAATGAACAGGGCTTACCTCTCTTATTATTATTATCGTTATTATTATCGTTATTGTTATTATTATTATTATTATTATTATTATTATTATTATTATTATTATTATTATTATTAATTTCGTCAAGGCTGACTTTGCCTTTCATCCTTTCAGTATCAATGAAATAAGTACCAGTTGTACACTGGGGTCGATGTAATCAACTTGTGCCTGAATTGCTGGCCTTGTGCCAAACATTTCAAACCATTATTATTATTACTTTTAGTTCTAGTTGTTTTATTATCACTGCCATTACTATTCAACTCTTCACACTTTCAGTTCTACAAGTCTCACTCCCTCTCCTCTACCTTCCCTCCTATTTCTGTTTACCATCATTCACTCCTCCACCCTTGTTTACCATTCACTATAGTCACCCACCCTCCCCATACAATCCCTTTCCTCCCTCCATCCCAATCTTCTGTCTCCACTCTCTTTTCTCTTCTCCATGAGGTCACTCAACATGCAAGAAGGTGAATGCATCTGTGTATGTATGCTTGTATGCATGTTTTTTATGCCTGTTTATATATAAATATGCATATATTGTGTGTGTGTGTGTGTGTGTGTGTGTGTGTGTGTGTGTGTGTGTGCACGTGCTTGCTCCATGATGGAAGTCATAAATATTATAAACATTTCTCTGTAATTTCATCCTGTTTCATACATGTTTCAGTCATTTTTTTCTGCCCAAACATTTTTATATATAAACAATATGATAAGATTCCCATCTAATGATGGTCAGAATGAGAGAGAAAATTGTAATCAAAACTAAATTGACAAAAAAAAACAACAAAAAAACAAAAAATCATTATTAGGTTCTCAAGGAAATTTTCTTTCTAGTTAACAGATGATTGATCACTTCAGAAGTTATCTATTTCCTATCGAAGTCAATTATTGGCAATCTTGTATAATTTTCTCTATATCTTCAATGACATTCAATTAATTGTAATAAAAGAGATTTCAGTGATTGGAATCCGAAATTTCAAAAGTGAAAAGCATCAAATGTTTGGAGAGAAAGAGTCATTGAAAATCGAGACTATTCAACTCCTTTGACAAGGTGAGCAACAACAAAGAATTTATTCAGAAATTTATGAACCTCTTCATTGTTGAATAGACTCATTATCAACGAAACCAGAAACATAACGATTCATTGTATCTTTCGTGTGTTTTGAATGAGATGTTTAATAAAGAAAAACTGTTGCAGGGATTGGCTTTTAAACATGTAATGTCTACATTGATTCTTTTACAAGACAGCTGTTTAGGCCAACACAATACTTAGGTTGGTGTTAACTTATTTAATGTTGCAAATAGTAAATATCTAATTATGTAGTGAGGAAAAGACAACAACAGTGGTTCCCAAACATTTTCGGGCTGCCGCCCCCTTGACACCAGACCACATTCCTAGTGCTCCCACACTAATGCCTAAGGAAGCAGAACCGTTAGCATTCCAGGCAAAATGCTTAGTGATATTTCTTCTGGTTTTACATTCTGAGTTCAAATTCCATTGAGACTTTGCCTTTCATCCTTTCGGGGCCAATAAAGTAAGTACTTGCTGAGCACTTGGGTTGATGCAATCAACTCACCCTTCCCCTAAAATTGCTGGCCTTGTGCAACATTTGAAACTAATAAGGAATTGTTACTAAAGCAATAATTGACCCCTTAGAATACTCTCAAAGCTGAAACGTCTTTATTCACAAATCCCTGTAATAAGTTGAAGAATAATTACAAATCAGTTTTTTTGTTGGAACCAGACAGGTTTTGATGTCATTTTTCAAATGTGGAAAGGTTATTGCAATCAGAGCAAATTTATAAACGTACAACAAAGACCAAGTAGAGTTGATGCCTTAGAAAATGGTAGATTGACACCATTTCTATTGTAAGAAGACCATTTCAGTTGAATCATTTACTGAGAATCTGCAGAACCAAAAATATATTGAATGAAAAATGAATACCTATTTATTATATTCTTCTAATTGCTATTCATGAGTCTAGACCAATTAGTTTCTTATTTATTGGAATGAATTGGTGTAAATTTCAAAGTTTAGGCAAAAACATAAAAGACATATTCAGTTTTAAGATAAATGCTTTATTCAAGCTTCATATTTTATCATCTTTTAGTATTCAAATATTAATCGGTTTTGCAAATAATCAATATTTAGTTGTGTCAAAAGAATGAATTGATACAATAAGATACAATTAAATCATGAAATATAAGTCAAAGAATTACCATTTATATTTGATGTCCATTTTGATAAAGACATTGACTAAACAGATATCTTGTAAGTTTCATAAATGTTCACAACCGAAAAAAACAAAATATTGATAACGAAGAATGCATTTCTGTATCATTAATGAGAATTACCAAAATGAGAATTATATCAAATGGTATTTGTTTTATAATTCTCTAAGTGAATGACTACTAGAATGAAGTAGGTCCAAATGGGATACAGAAGATAATTAAGCAATTATGCTAGAATAACTTAACAGCTTCTAAAATTAGGAAAATTATTCTGGAACTTTCCAACTTGCATATAAAATGTTGGCATTTCTTCAAATATTTACTTCTTTAAAACATTCTACAAAACCAAATTCAAATAGAATATTAACAGCACCAAGCTGTGTTAGCCTGGATATCACTCAAGAGGTTTCTGAAAATTCATGTATTTTCTTTGCAATGATAATTACAAAAAAGAAGCAAATTTTGTACTTTCCGTTTCTCAATCAAATGAAATACGAAATTTTAATCAACATTGGTTAAAATTTTTCGTACAATTGAATCTAATTGAATGAAAGCATAAAATTCTTTGAATTATTTTAAAGATAATCATATGCAGCTGGAAACTAAATCAGCTGCTGGCAAAACTCCACATGTAATATCAATTTAGAGAGAATGGTGCTTTTTCTTTTCTTATATCTAATACTCTCTAGATAAAAGATGAATAAATTCTTCAATAATCTTAGAAATATTGTGTGAGAATCAATATTTATCTGGTTCAAATTTAAAATATTTCTTAGATCTTGCTGGCTAATCTGATTGAAGGTTTTGGTCAAACAAATTACAAAGAGTAAGTATTATTAATGGATGCATGAAGTTTGTTCCATGACAAATTTAGGTGATCCAATAATTTCTTTCTCTCTTTCTCTCCCTCTCTCTCTCACATGCTCTCATGCACACAAACACACACACACACCAACACACACACACACACATCATTGGCAGAAGCGTCTGGTACCGTCTGACAATGTTTTTTCATCAATGCCATTGTGGCAAAGATAATTGAAATTTTGGGTGAATCGGTCTCTATTTGATGGCTTTGGCAAAACAGATTTGTTTGGCAGCTGTTAGTGGTAGTGTGAGTGTACTTGTGGAAAGAGAGGGAGGAGATGGAGGAGGTGGTGAAAAAGAAGAAGTAGAGGATAATGGTAGGAGTTGAGGAGGAGAAGGGAAAGAAGAGGAAGTGGAGACAGGAGAAAGTGGAGGAGGAGACAAGGAAGAAGGAGAAGGAAGAGGAGGTGAAAAAGAAGAGTAAAAAACAAGAATAGTGTTGACATGAATGATTTTGTCCATGTAGTGCTTCATTGAGAGGAATTATAGAGGAAACACTGTACACACATGTATGTAATAGTCTTTTACAGGTGTGGAAGGAAAAAGAAATTATATATACACATGTGTATATACAGTGACACATCGTTAGTGGAATTGGGTAAGAAATTACACATGTGCATACTCTTCATAATAGTTTAGAAATTGTAAATGTAGGAAAGCAAACAAGTGAATTCTCTTGAAGATTTCCCTCATAGCAAATGACTATGAATTCCCTAATTTCATCGAAACAGCCATTAAATATTAGAATTGTGCCATATGCCTCTCCACCCACTTCCCAAGTATCTTTTTTGATATATGAAGACGTTTTGTGTCAAGAATGCTCCAAATTGCAACAAACTCTTCCTAGCATCATCTCGTCACAATTCGATATGCTGTCACCAATTATTGTAGTATTGCCACAATTAGTGACGCCACTTTTTTTCCACTATGACCATGTAGTAACAATGAAACATATAACGAAGCAGGGTAACAGCAGCGTAACAATCCAACAAACTCTCCACGAACTAGACACAAACCAACAAACGGTATTCCAGCAAACTGCCAAAAAGACACCTTACAACTTCCTGCGATGAACGCCTACTCCCTCTTCACTCTCTCACTCAGACTGCTACTATTTATAGTCATTCAGTCAAGTTATTCTTGCAGAGGGTGTCGTGATACTCGCCACAACACTTTCATAACAGGTCTGATTGATCAAGAAAAGCAGTGGAGGACAGCGTATGAGAAAAAAATGCCTTTAATGAAAGATAAAATATTTCAGTTTCTGTATGGCAACTAGCTTCAGTTTCTTCAGTGTAAGCAGCATCTATGTTACACTATTGATTTCAAGATTTGGCACAAGGTCATCTATGTTGCTGTATCTATATTTTTACACTGTAAATAATAATTGTTTCTCTATTGTAAACAATATGTTCCTACATTGTAGACAATATTTTTGTTTCTATATTCTATACATTATCTGTTTTCATAACATAAACAATATCTATGTTTGTATGTGATAAACAATTTCAATTTTGCAAGTAAACAAAATTACATAAATTATTTCATGAAATAATTAGCCAAAATCAAGAAAATTTTAACAATTGAATAATTACTGTTTCCTTTAATATTTCACCAGCTTTCCTGTTTAATTACCTCATATCTAATTACCTCATAAACTGCTATGTCAACTTTGATGCTGTTAAGTTTAAGACT
>NC_142928.1:200555112-200567612 GCF_046866305.1 Octopus bimaculoides
AGGATACAGCTTGGATTTTAACTTCTAGCCATAGAAACGATGCCGGTGGAACTTTGTGTAGTCTTCTAAGTTGCCAGTTCCTGTCAAACTGCCCAACCCATGCCAGCATGGGAAACACATGTTAAATGATGATGATGAATTCACTCCCAAGGCCTTGCAAAAGCTACTTAACCATATGGCCATGCCTATATATACTTTTGCCACTCTATATACTTAATAAAGTTCTTCTCGCAGTGAAGTGCAGCCAGTTATTCAAAGAGATTTCATTTCAAGTGTTAGAGGTGTGTGTGTATAGGCACATACATATGTATACGGGTTTACGTGTGTGTTCATTATAAACTTGTTATTCATCTTACCCTTTATTGATGTCAATTATTTTTCATATCTAAATTGCAGCAATAGAATTAGACTCTACATCTTTGTAGTGAACAAGTTTCTAAAGTAATTTGTCAGCATCACAAGATAAACTGCCATTTGATCTTGATAACACATTTGGATAATATTCTTCAATACCAACCCATTTTTGATTGATTTTTCGTTGATAGAGATTACTTTCTCTTCTTATCCATCATTTGCTTTGTTAATGTAACACTGGATTACATTACTTCCAAAATGTTGTTGTTATTGTTAGCAATGAGACCAGGTTTTCATTCATAGGACAATCTCTTCCCTCACCCCACCTCTTGGTAATGAGACAAGATCATGGTTGCCCCCCCCCCCTCCTCCAACTAAATCTTTACAAAAATGTAGTTGGCCTTGAACAAGCAAGACTACAATGAAGGACATTCTAACCATGACCACCCAACTTTTTTGTTAGGTTGAGTGTACCTTGGACTACATAACCTAATATCATCCTTTGTCCAGACATTAGAGTCTGGCTTGAAGAAGATTTGGCTGTTATTTCTACCACACTGAATAACCTCGGAGTTTGTGTTGAATTTCCTGGAAGTTTTCAAGCAACAGTCCAGGTATTTCGATATAGTTTCAGTCTTATAAAAATGTTAAATATTCATATCCAGTTGTCATGGATTTTCAATATATATGAAATTATTCATTCATCTTGATCCTGCTGTGAAATTGTGTGTTGAAACAAATATTGTTGTATTTCGGGGATGGTACTTTTTATCTTTTTCTTTGCCAAATAAACACACATACTATATATATATAAATATATCTTTTTTCTTCACTCTTTCATTCCTATTCTTCTTTCATTATTTTAACTCTTGTCCATTGTCTGGACATGAGTTAAAATAATAAAATAAGAACTAATAAACGAGTGAAGAAAAAAAATCTAGAGTGCCTGTGTGTATCTGGCAAAAAAAAATGACCCTCTTGAAATTATTCAGTTGCTTTGATATAGTTTCAATATTGCCAAAATATTACTGGTTCAGTTCTTCCAATATCATCATCATCCTCCTTTAACACCTGCTTTCCTTGCTGGCATGGGTTGGACTGTTCAACAGGGTAGATCCAATGGCCTAGAAGACTGCAATGTGCCATTAATTAACATCATCTAGCTATGTATATCTCTTTTCTTCTCTCTCCTATTCCATTAGCTGAATTCCCTAATTGATTCCCAACTTCTAAACACTTCTGGTTTCAATTCATTCTTCACTGCTGTAGCAAAATTCCTGCCAGGTGGCATCATAAGTAATATCACACCGGAGTTAATAATATCCTAATTTTTTCTTAGAAAATAAGTTCGTCTGCAAATTAAAAATTCTTACCAGATTCTCTTTTAGTTGAAAGTTCTGAATCCTGGTCTTGTTTTCATAGCATTCTAAATCATTCTTGGTGTTGTATTTCTGATTAGATAACAGGATTAGTCTGATTGCTTGTAAGAGAGTGTGCCCAACTAAGATATTCAAGGGCTGGTGGTGGTGGCAGTGGTGGTGGTTACCACTGATGCATTTATATATCATCAGTAAGAATTATTTAAATTCATTTTATATCATCTTGATTCATACTTTAAACATTCTGCTTTCCTCTTCGTTGTTTCATAATGTAAAATCTCACAAGAACCAACTTTATATGTTTCTCCATTTAATTCTTTAACATTTTTCTATGCTAATATAGACTAGATAAACATCTTGTTCACGTATTGTTGTTTTACAAGCATTCTGACTCTGCCTGTTCATTATAAAATTATATGTGAAGGAATTCCAGAGGGATGTAATGCAGGGGAAGTAGTATTGGCAAAATAGCTGAAATTGAAACTGGTAGGGTTGAGATGAGGGAATGCAACATGCTCCTCAGTGGACTGAGGAGAATAGGCCATTGTTGTAGCAATAACAGCAGTTGTGGGAGGAGGCAGAGGAGGAGGAGGTGGAGAAAAGGCAGTGAAAGGACCGGAAAGTGTCAATGAGTGACTCTGTCAGTTTGTTGGGTGACTTTTTTCCTTTTTTGTGTATATATAAGACACTGTCCTGGATGTTTGTATGTATAAAAGCAGGACCGACCCTGATATGGGAGTAGCTCCAAATGATGGGATTCACCTCAGTTTTTGCTGCAGGTTGGTTGAAGCATCATTAATTACACTTCCAGTCACTAATGTCTCTCTTACAGAGACAATAATGTATTGTATTTTTATTGCCATTGTTTCTGAATGTTTCCAGTTAACCTTCAGAAAAAAAAAAAGTTTTATTGATTTGCAGAAAATAAGATAAATAAATAACGCTTTTTATGGTGAAACCCTGTCACTTGATGATACAGATATGTATAATACAGAGAAACAATTATATTCTAGGAAAGCAACAAAAAAAAAAAAGAAGAAAAAAAAAATTATGGTTTGTAGAGGGGAGAAAATTGAAACATTTATTGGAATGATGCTCGGATCAACTCCTTGCTAATATTTAGTTCTTTTATTCTTTTACTTGTTTCAGTCTGTGGCCATGCTTGGGCACCACTTTGAAGAATTTTAGTCAAATGAATCACCCCCATTTTTGTTTTTTAAACTTGGTATTTACAAACCACTAAGCTATGGGGACGTAAACACGCCAACACCAGTTGCCAAGCAGTAGTGGAGGACAAATGCAGACCACAAAAACACACACATTCATAGATATATGAATTATCTTGTTATGTGTGGGTGGAACACCCAGGTCGGGGGGCAGCAGATGGCAATAATAGAGTGAGACAAGACATGTGGATAGAACGCACAGGTCGGGAGCAAGCAGAGAGCAAGTGGCACCAGGCCAAGAGGACGAGATTGGGGAGTGGGAGGTAATCAAAAAGTACATGAATGTACTCTTGCAGAAATGTGAGCAAGAGAAGGGATGTAGTTTGGTTCATTGTGGTAGAATGTGTGAGAAGTTTTCTACACAGCACTTCTAGAACTCAGCTCCACTGACATGGATGGGTCTTCTCAAGAACTTCATATCACCAAACATCTCGGTCCATGGTCATTTCCTCCATGAGGTCCAACTTCCTGAGATCAGTCCTTACCACTTCATCCCATGTCTTCCTGGGTCTACCTCTTCCTTGATTACCTTCATTAAAAAAATTCATTGGAGTGTCATCTCCAACCAGACCTATTTGTCATGTGCTTATTATATTTTTATATTCACTGTTCACAAGAATCGCAAAACTTATTTGTTTGATTCTCTCTCTCAGAAATATTTAGATACACTGCTGACAGGCATTTAAAAGTTAAATCTAAAACGACCAGTTTGAACAGCTGATAGGCGAAATCTTGGCACATCATTTTGAATTTTGATACGATTGAATTTAAATGCAGATGATTATTGGTCACAGAGCTGGTTCCTCTGTTATGGTAAGCCAAACCATTTTTATTTACGAGAACAAGAATCACTTTAAATAAAAGCTATTTTTCTCCTGCAATATATATTGGTACTTTTGTGAGAATGAAGAATAATTAAAGAAAATGGTCAAAAGACTTCATATCTTCTTTCAATACGACTAATATTTCACTTTTGCTCTCACAAAACAAGCCATTTTATATTTATGTCAGAGTGCTAGAAAGTAAAAAGAAAACAAAATATAATTTCACATGGGTTTCTTTTCATTTGACATCAGAAGAACTATTTTGAACTCATAAGAACAGAATTATCAGAATTCCTTAAAAATGGGAGAATTTAACATAGCAACAGCTGTGCTCTATCTAGATTCAAGTTCTGCTAACATTGTATGCGATGGCTAAAGTAGGAAAGATAAAATGACACATCTGGAAGTAAATTTAAATGGAATATATTTTTCACATGTTTGTCTTGAACATCCCAAAAAAATTTTTTGGTTAGCAAGGAGAAACATTTCAGTTCTTCTCTATTCTGATTGTATAAACGTAAAGCTAAATAATGCATGCACACACACTCACACACACACACACACACACACACACACACACACACACACACACACAAGTGTGTGTGTGTCTTGAGATTTAAACATCCAGTATTTTATGATATTGGTATTAGTGGTGCTTTAACATTTCTTAATTTAAATACTGAATGGCATGTGCTAGAGACGGCATGTATTTATGTTCAATGCTTATAAATAACCAATGATTTTTGCCTTCATGATCCATACCCTGAATTATCCACTGGGTACATATTTTAGTGGATATACTTCGGTTGCTCTGATGAAAAACACCACTTTTGATCTTTACAGCGTGATCTGGAGAGAAACGGCATCAGAAGTCACATTCGTATAGTTGCAGTTATTGACAGATGGGAATCATACGACAAACTGTGAGAAAGACTTGCATTTGTGCAAGCAAAGACAGTGGTTCCAATGTGTTTGGAAGAGACGTTACTATTGATGGTGGACACATGAAAGAACTAGTCAATCCCTGCAATGATCTCTATGAAAATATTTCAGACTACAACCAGCCTACCATTAGACATATGATGCTATTTAGATTCACTTAGAAAATCATCCATCATCTTCTTTAAACTTCTCAATACAAAAACAATCTAATCTGATCTGTCTCTCTTACATTTACATTTATTATTATTATTATTGTTGTTGTTGTTGCTGCTAGTGGTGGCGTCTATTTTCCATAATCTACTTCAACCTTATTTCCAAATTTCCTTTATCGATTTACACTTTTAGCTTTGCTTCACCATCTATATTACGTCTCTCTGTCTGTTTCTTTAGCTGTCTCTCTGTCCATCTGTGTGACTCTATGATGATGATGATGATGATATGTATGTTTGTCTACCTATTTAAGCATCTCTCCATTCATCTACCTCATAATCTTTTTATCTTCTATGTTCCCATCCATCCACCCGCCCACCCATCTTTTTATTCATCCTTCCATCCACCCACACACACATTTACATTTAATGCAAAATATAATAAACAGACACAAAGAACGCATAATGGAGATAATGAGGCTATGATACAAAAAGGCCGATTCTGTCACCGGCTCCTTACATCTTTCTTCTCGTGATTTTACTCTTCCAGCCATTCATATGCTTTGTGTTTAAGCTGTCATCATTTAGTCATTCTTCATTAACCATTGGGGGCAAAATTTGAAGTCACAGTCATCGTACAGTTTGTTCAAATAGATGTTCAAATATACATTTACAAAGACAAAGATATTTTCACAGGAGTAAAACCAAAACACACTTCATCACAAATATCACTTCCATAAAATGATTGTGTGTGCATGAGGCATGTTTTTTTTATGGCAAGATGCCCGTCCTGTCACCAACACTCACCTATTTCCAAATAGGATATTTATCCATTGCTGGGTATGTTTCTATGAAAGATTGGAAATTAACAATGATGATGCTGTTTATATGGTAGTGACACTCGTTTACAACTATCACAAAACAAGAGACACACGTGCATGGCTGTGTGTGTGTGTGTGTGTGTGCATGTGCATGTACCTATATAAATAAACATACATGTGTATATGGCTGTACCATTTGAACCTGGTCACCTCTGGCTCTCTTCCCGTAATCCTCCACTATCCTCAAGCATCTTAAACCCTTCGTATTGACTCCTATGTATTTCAGTGAATTATTTTGTGAATTTTATTCATTAAATATAATTGGATTTCAAATAATTAAACACACTTTGGACCAGTCTTGATCCAGTAAACCTATGATAAAAGACAAATCTTTCAAAAGTGACCACACCATCTGCTTTGCATGCAAACCATATGGAAAAGTACACATCCAATGTAAGCTTCACTTCAAAGATGATATGGTGTTATATGAATGAAATGTCATTGCTACTTTTATCTCTTGTCATATGTAAAGACCTGTTAGGATTCTTTCCAAAGATAGAACATGGCCCAGAGTCCACTGGGTATTGATTTATTCAGAATTGGTTGTTGGAAAAGTGGAAGTTAATGCCGATAAGACAGAGAACACGAAGAAGAGTTGGATATTAGGAAACTGCTGAATATTTCTATAGTAGGCACCCAAGTATGGGCCTAATGGCCTGGCAGGAGTAATCAACCACTTCACCATACTTACTCTTTCATGAATAACTTTTAGCCGAAAATACCACTGTCACTATTCATTACAGGACTTTCCAATTCCAAAATATAATTTAGAAACTTCATATTCTTCCTATTTCTAAAATTACATAAAGCTGCTATTTTTTCTTTGGGCATTTCAACAAGTGAACATGATGCAATGTTCTTCTACTTGGCACCACACAGTTCTTTACTTCCATCATTAGAAAAGTTGACTTTCTTCTCTGTATGTGCAGTCCCAGTTCTCCCACTCTTTAAATAACTGTTAACCTTCAGAAGATGTCACCTCTATCCAGCTGCCAGATTTAATTAACTAATCAATTCAGTTTGCTCTTATTTCTCATTTATTATTTAGTTCTCTCTCTCTCTCTCTGATATATATAATTATCATCATTTAACATCTGTTGTCGATGCTAGCATGGGTTGGATGGTTTGACTGAGGACTGGCGAGCCAGATGGCTGCACCAGATTGGAGAGCCTCGTGCAGCCATCTGGCTCGCCAGTCTTCAGTCAAATCGTCCAACCCATGCCAGCATGGAAAGCAGATGTTAAACGATGATGATGATGATGAGTGTAGTGGGTGCTTTTATGTGCCACTGGCACGGGGGCCAGTCACACGGTACTGGCAACAGCCACGCTCAAAATGGTGTTTTTTACGTGCCACCTGTACGGGAGCCAGTCCAGCGGCACTGGCAATGACCTTGCTCGAATGATTTTCTAACATGCCACCAGCACAAGTGCTAGAAGGTGACGCTGGTAATGATTACACTCAAATGGTGCTATTTACGGACCACTAGCACGGAAGCCAGACAGCTGCTCTGTGTGTGTGTGTGTATATATATATATATATATATATATATATATATATTTATATATAAATATATACATATATATATATATATATATATATATATATTTATATATAAATATATACATATATATATATATATATATATATATATATATATATATATATATATATATACACACACATGTAATCTGATGGAAGATCCTTGAAAAAGCAGGCCCCTACATCAACAGGAGCAAGCATTGCAAGCTGTGCATCACTGATCAGGCAAGAATATTAAAGAACTCCCTCAACCCAGGGAACATCTTAAATTCCAGAATAGAAGTCTTCAGACCCTGCTAGCATTTCAAGAGATTCCTACTGAAGTCCCGGAATCCACAAACAGACCACTTCAACTACAGGTAGCAGTCTAAGGGCAACAACCCTTTGTGCTTAACCCTTTGTCCAAGTGTTCAAGAAGTAGCTACAAGGTCTTTTCTCCTTACACTTTGAATAGAGGTTATTGACCACCGGCCATTAGGGTCTGCAGTAACGTTATAAAGCTAAATGCTTTATGGACGTGGAACCTAGTGTAACCTCATAAACTGGTCGTAACTATATTTAATTACTCTATAACTTAGAGTGTGCTTCTCTTTCAGATTTATGATTTACTGATCACACACACACACACACACATGATACTTATCTTGAGAGGGTCATTATGCCAATAATAAACACACGCACCGTTTCTGTTTCACTTCTTTATTTTTTTGGTCAATTGCTTAGTAATTTAATCTACCAACTAATCAGTTGTTTGATTAATCATTTGGTTTATCAATCAGTCTGTTGTGTTTGCCAAAATCCCTTCATTGCCATTTGTGACCTCTTCAGCAACATGGTAAAACGAAAGGTATTTCTCTGTAATGTAGATATAATGATCAATCAAAACATTCCAATCAATAAATGACTGATTGTTGTAAATAATTATAGAATTTAGCAGCTCAGTTATTTATGAACCCAGTAACTTCTTTAGAAATGTGTTCTTATATCTGAAGTCTTTTGAAAAGTATTAACATAGAAGTCATCAGATATTCTAATTAGTTTATATTTCTATTCATTATAATTTCTGGCTTATTTTAAAGTTCAACCACCAATGTTTGTCTTTCTGCTACAGTAGCATTACCAGCCCTCACTGTTTTCTATTGTTGCCGGAAACCTGAGACCTACATGAACATTTCATGAAGAATGGACATGGTAATCCGTTTCCAATCTAACTATCTGTAGATTGTAGGTGTATCCTGTCGGAATGCCGAATGCATGATGCTCTTCTTTCAAAGTCTTTCTTTCTTTGCTCTCTTTCTCTCTCTTCTCACCTCACAGAATGGTTTTTCTCTCTTTTGTTTCCTCTCTCTTCTTCTTCTCTCTTCCAACACTATTTTCTCCTTCCTGGTTCAGTGCAAGTGTGGCTGTGTGGTTAAGGAGCTTTCTTCCCAAACGTGAAGTCTCCAGTTCATTCCCACGGTGTGGCACCTTGGGCAAGTGTCTTCTACCATGGCTCTCAGCTGAACAAAGCCTTGAACGATGTCTCTGGTTGACCGAAGCTGAAAGAAGTCTGTCTTATGGGTGTCTCTGTGTTTGTGTGTACCCTTATCTAGACATCTCATGATGTGAGCAAGCATCACCATGATACAAGTGAGGTTGTTTGTTTCTAGTCTTCCATGAAAACCATGTCTGGCCATAAGTGAGGATTGGTGACAGGAAGGGCATCCCGCCATAGGAAATCTGCCTTAACAGATTCTGCCTGATCCATGCAAACATGGAAAAGTGGACATTAAACACTGATAATGGTGATGTATGTCTGTATTTCTGAATTAGAATGTTGTCTTGTGTCATTGTTTCATGTAACATTTACAGACTTTTGCTGTAAACCAATCTGGCCTCTGTCTTATTATTGCAACAAATGGTAAATTGTCGTAGTCTTTTGACTCTAATATTTAACTGGCATCAATCACATTTTCAATTATCAATGACTCATTTTGTAACGCAGTTATGAAGATTTCAGCTGCCATGAATAAAGCACCCCCACTCTCTCTCTCTCTCTCTCTCTCTCTCTCTCTCTCTCTTTTCCTGTGTTTTTTCTACAACAGGGAAGGATAACTCAATTAGCAATAAGACAGCCACTAATGTCTAAATTCTATATTGATATTGTTGTACTACTAAGAATCTGCTGGTAGCATTGCTAAAATAACATTCGCCACTGCTTCTCATTCTTCTTTTAATGGACTTCACCTGACTGACTGATAAAGGAGTTTGTCTTGCTCACCGTAGTATTTTTCCATTATAAGTTATTGATTACCTTCTTCCTACCTTCCCAGCTGAACATGTCATATTTACATTCTGTCTTAAAACATATATTCATACATACATACATTATATATATACACACACACACACACACACACACACACACACACTGTTAAGATTTCATTTATTTCTTGGCATTTTTCAAACCTTTTGCAAAATATCTTCCATCCTAACTGACTTTCTTATTCATTATCTGCATGTTTTAAAATTAAATTTCATTGTTCTTATCTTTGATTTTTTGTTTCCCTTCTGTTCTTCCATAAGGTATGATGAATGGAAAATATATTTGTAAACACAGCCACACCATAGGACTAGAATTTGATGTCTCAGTTGCTCTACTGCCATGTGTAGAGTATACACTACTTTCACATGTATACACTATCACACACACACACACACACACACACACACACACACACACATCTTAATGTTTACTTCAAAGTTCAGTTATAATATAAACAATTTTACATTAATCCGATTGGTAACTCTATATTCTGTAGAATACAGATTTATTGTTCTTTAACAATAATATCATTGACAGTGATTTCAGAGTTTTGGACTGTGATGCATTGAAGTTAATCTTGGCTTTATATAGTCTCTATTGAGTTAAAATCTTCCTTTGGTGTGTGGGGTTTGAGTGGCGGGTAATTAGGTTGTAGGGTGGGGTGTGGTAGAGAGGTGTTTTGGAGAAGTTCTTATTGTTTAGCATTTATTCATGTATATAAACTTTATAAACAGGTTTGTCTATTTATGTGTGTCCACTTCAGGTCATGAGATTGTTGTTAGTGGTTCACAAAAGTGGTTCCTAGACTTACATGTAAGTTCAGGATGTGCCAATAGTTTTAGTTATTTTCGGGTTTATTGGGTTTAATCCTTCGCTTTGACAGTATAAAGGTCAAAAGTTCAAAGTTTAGTCCAGTATTTAAAAACTCCGTACCTGGCTTTCGTTGACATGGAGAAAGCCTTCAACAGGGTCCCCCGATCTCTTATCTGGTGGTCAATGTGGAAACTAGGGACAGATGAGTGGTTAGTGAGAGCTGTGCGAGCCATGTACAGGGACGCTAATGAATACAGTGAAGAATCCCAGGTAGAGGTAGGGATCCACCAAGGTTCAGTCCTCAGCCCCCTCCTATTTATCATAGTCCTCCAGGCAATAACAGAGGAATTCAAGACAGGATGTCTTAGAGTCAACCTAGCTAAATCCAAATCTTAATAAGTAGGAGGGCAGACAAACCACAAATTCCTTCAGGTAGATGGCCCTGCTCATCTATAAGATGTACCCAGTGTAAGCTATGGGCACATAAGAGGTGCAGCAATATCAAAGGAAGGCTAACTGGGAAGATAGTTTTTGTGTGTGGCAGATGCTCAGGAGCAATAAACACTGGAAATGTGCAGAGAACAATTTCTGTCACATTCCACGGAGAAAAAACTAGAAGTAGTTGATAGCTTCCATTACCTAGGTGACCAAGTCAGTAGTGGGGGGGGGGTGCTCTGAAAGTGTAGCTGCTAGAATAAGAATAGCCTGGGCAAAGTTCAGGGAGCTCCTACCTCTGCTGGTGACAAAGGGCCTCTCGCTCAGAGTAAAAGGCAGACTGTATGACGCATGTGTATGAACAGCCATGCTTCATGGCAGTGAAACATGAGCGGTGACTGCTGAGGACATGCGTAAACTTGCAAGGAATAAAGCCAGTATCCTCCACTGGATGTGTAATATAGAATTCCTTACACCATCCTTATTAATATAAGAATATTTTATCAATGATTTGTCTAAACAGATTTCATCTACTTTCTCTTTGAATTTGTTTATTTTAATACTTCTTTGGTTTTATATAAATATTAAAATCTAAAAGTTAATGCCTTGTAATTGATGGGTCAAATTTTATTATCCCCGACATAGTGATTGCTGTAATATTTAGTTTGGACTCTACTCATCTCAAGTGTTTATCAAAATTGTGAATACATCATGTTGAATTAACACAACGTTCACTTTGTTAAAGTTATTGGAAATGTAATTTATTTGTGATCTTCCAAGGGCTTTGTTTTATTAATCAAGTTATTAATTTCTCATTGAATTCTCATTCTGACTGCAATTCAGAAATAGATTGACAAAGCCAATCTTAGTGGACACAGTGGATTCCTTCCAATTACTGCTACCCTCCCTCGTATAATGCAGAGTAACTACATATCTCTTCTACAACAAAACACCTGGGCCTTTCCCTCCATTACATTTTATCACCTAAACACCTGCCATACTGCCACCTCCCCCCTACTGCAACCCCACTCAATCAGGGTGGGTATGGTGGGGGTGGAGCTTGTTCTTTTTTTTCTCTCTGTGTCTTGTGAGTTACAAGGTGACCTCACACGTACCAGTGTTACATAAAAAGCACCCAGTACTCTCTGTAAAGTTGTAGGCATTAGGGAGGGCATCCAGCTGTAGAAACTTGAACAAATTAGACATTAGAGTTTGATATTGTTGTCCAGATATTGGATCTGGTCAAACCATCCAACCAATGCCAAGGCAGACATGAAACAAGGTTATTCATGAGGATATCTTAAGGATTTGGTCTAATTCTTTCGACATTTTTAATCATCATCACCGTTTAACATTCGTTTTCCATGCTGGCATGGGTTGGACGGTTCGACTGGGGT
Source organism: Octopus bimaculoides (assembly GCF_046866305.1). Taxonomy (NCBI): domain Eukaryota; kingdom Metazoa; phylum Mollusca; class Cephalopoda; order Octopoda; family Octopodidae; genus Octopus; species Octopus bimaculoides. The sequence continues at coordinate 200,567,361 of NC_142928.1, forward strand.
CTGGGAAGCCAGGAGACTGCACCAGGCACCAATCTGATCTGGCAGTGTTTCTACAGCTGGATGACCTTCCCAACACCAACCACTCTGCGAATGTAGTGGGTGCTTTTTACATGTCACCGGCACAGGGGTCAGAGGAGCTGGCATTGACCACGATCGGATGGTGCTTTTTACATGCCACCAGCATGAGGGTCACAACTACAATTTCCATTTGAGGAGGGTGGGGTGGGGAAATTTCAACAGAAAAATATATTT
>NC_142928.1:200572612-200595112 GCF_046866305.1 Octopus bimaculoides
GCAAGAGAGACGATTGCGCTGGTATGGACATGTGGTGAGAATGGAGGAGGATAGCTGCGTGAAAAAGTGCCACACCCTAACAGTTGAGGGAACCCGTGGAAGAGGTAGGCCCAGGAAGACCTGGGCTGAGGTGGTGAGGCAAGACCTTCGTACATTGGGCCTCACCGAGGCGATGACTACGGACCGAGACCTTTGGAAATGGGCTGTGCGTGAGAAGACCCGGCAAGCCAAGTAAGATCGTTGCCAGTGCCCCTGGACTGGTTCTTGTGCGGGTGGCACATGAGATGCACCATTTTGAGCGTGGCCGTTGCCAGTACCGCCTGACTGGCTCCTGTAGGATTTTCGAGCGAGATCGTTGCCAGTGCCCCTGGACTGGCTTGTGCGGGTGGCACATAAAAGACACCATTTCGAGCGTGGCCGTTTTCGTGCGGGTGACACGTAAAAGCACCCACTACACTCTCTGAGTGGTTGGCGTTAGGAAGGGCATCCAGCTGTAGAAACTCTGCCAAATCAGACTGGAGCCTGGTGTTGCCATCCGGTTTCACCAGTCCTCAGTCAAATCGTCCAACCCATGCTAGCATGGAAAGCGGACGTTAAACGATGATGATGATGATGATGATACACACACGCACCCAAACACACGTATATATATGTATATCAATATAAATATATGAAAGTCAATGAAGTTTCGTAAGAGAAGGTGATCATGTACATACTTTCTTGCTGTTGTGATTATAACACCTCATTGTAAACTATGTTCCTTGTTTTCCCTTGTTGCTGCCCACTCTTGAGCAGCCAACATACAGTTGTCCATGTGAGAAGCAGGGCTCTTCCAAGAGAAGATCAGCTACAGACAGTGTTTGACCCTGATATTTGTTTATGGACATGGCAAAAGTCACACGAAGGGGGAATTGTAGTCTTCTGAATGTAAAAGGAATGTCTGCTCCTGATGGAGTAAGAGGAATTCTTGGAATAAAGACGTCATCCCCTTTTGCACATCCAGAAAGAATGGTAGCCTCGATAACGTGTGACATCATTTTCTAAATAATGCTCATCTGTTATGTTCGGGTTAAAATTTCATCAACATCAAAAATATATGAATTTTCATGGGAGTTATGGCCGTTATGCAAAGAATATAATTTCCAAATTTCATAAAGTTCCATTCAGTACTTTTGACGTAGTTTTGGATAAGAAAACAAATGACTAATGTGTGTGTTTGTGTGCATGTGTATGTGTGTGTATATATGTATAGATATCTATATGCATGTATATATGTATATATGTGTACATATTACATGTACATCTATATATATATATATACATATACGTGTACATCTATATGTATACATATACATCTCTCTTTCTCTCTCTCTTTCTCTCTTTCTCTCTCTCTTTCTCTCTTTCTCTCTCTGAAAGTATCTGTCATTACAGTATCGAAATGGTGTACATATACATGTATATGTATACATATACATCTCTCTCTCTCTCTCTCTCTCTCTCTCTCTCTCTCTTTCTGTCTCTCTCTTTCTCTCTCTCTCTTTCTCTCTTTCTCTCTCTGTGAAAGTATCTGTCACTACAGTATCGAAATGTGATTGTTTCAGTTAGTGGAATAGTTTCATTTTTAAAGTGAAAGTATTTGACATGAGTGTTTTTGTTTCACTTTTGACACGTAATACTTAAATAGTGGAGGAGATATTATGTTGCCGTGTGCTCGAACTCTGCAAGAAGTTAATAATTTTTTTTGACTGAAACACAACTGGAACCCTAAGTAAGGCATGTGTAAAATTTGAATGAAATTGGTTGCGTAGTTCTCGAGTTTTAGGGATTCACACAGACAGACAGACAGACACACACATTCTCATTTTTATAAATATAGATAAATAAAAGCTAGAAACGGTTTTGAGGAACTTTGGATAAAGCACATGAAGGAACATTTATGTGTCAATGTCAGAATATTTAGTCTATGGCTGTCGATTCCAGACAGAGAAAGAAAACCATATTTTCTTGTTGGGTTCTGGGTAGTTTTTTTTTCTTTTTTTTTTTTATTGGGGGCTCTCTGGATAGTTTTGTGTTCAATACCAGCAGCAGAATATCTTCACTGAAATAACCATTACTGTAAATTGCATGTTAATAGGAATTCCACAATGACACACATCCACCTCCCTCCCCCCCTCTCTCTCTCTGATATTTACACTAAGCATTGTGAATATATTAAGATATTGTGTTTACCTTTCTATATCATTCATATATTTATATCACTATGTTGTTATAGTTACCAGCTGTGTGGCAGCCAATTCCATGTCATTCACCATTCATCCATTCACTTAAGCAACATATGTTCTTTGTTAATGGATGTGCACATGTGTGTGTGTGTGCTTATATACTTGCATACATATATGTGTGTGTGTGTGTGTACGCACGCACGCACGCTAGTTTATGTGCACTTCTTGCCAGGGTATTTCTGGTTTCTTCTCTGTTTACAAGTGTTTAATACGTTGCCAGTGAATCCATGTCAACAGACACTGATGGTGCATCCATTCAAAATGATGAGTCAGGGAAATCATTGATAAATCTCTAACCTAGACATTCGTATTTCCTACTAAACTGCTACACTTTGATGTCAGCTTAAAAAATATGTCAAACAATTTGTAAATGTGGTGAAAGTGATGGTGCATACCACCAGCGAAAAATGACTGACCAAGACGGTATAAAAGTAAACACATTGGTTTACTGAAATGTTGGCATCACTGGCAGATATGGGTACCATCCATTTAACCTTAAACTATATATATATATATATATATATATATATATATATATATATATATATATATATAGTTATTTATATATGGAAGCAATTACCACGACCTTTGGCATTATGTTGCGCTTGAGAAGATCCATGATGCCAAGTAAAACCACAATCATAGCAGATACCGGTCTCACGCAAATGGCACCTGTGCTGGTGGCATATGAAAGCACTCATTACACTCTTGGAGTGCTTGGCATTAGGAAGGGCATCCAGCTGTAGAAACCATGCCAAATCAGACTGGGGTCTAGTGCAGCCTTGCAGCTTGCCAGCCCTGGTCAAACTGTCCAACCCATGCCAGCATGGACAATGGATGCTAAATGATGATGATGATGATAGTAATGTTAACAACTATCTCCAAATAAGATAACACACCATTTTCTTCAGAGACAATTATGCTTCCCTTCCTATGGCATCGAAACAGCTGGTGGTGCATTTGACAGTGGTTTAATCCATATTTCCAAATGGTAGCCAGTTCCCTGACTTTACATTTATTTTGTCTTTATTGATTAATATCTTGACATTCATTTATGAAACTGAAGTTTTCTATAATGAAACTGTCTCCCTTCTTGAGAGTTTCCTCCCATGTGACCAGTCTCTTCTCTTTCGTCATCGAAAGAACATCATAGCAGCACATCACCATAATCATGAGCAGCATGCAACTATAACCCAGAATATTACTTCGAAATACTAGACCTCACTATCACAAGATCTTAGACATGGTGACTGGTCCTTCCCTTCAGGGCCAGAACATACTTTGTCCTTCAGCAGTTGTTGACCCTCTCCAAAACTTTGGTACAGCTCACAATGGAGCTATATCTGCCATATCGGGGATAGTGCAGCTGTTGCACACACGGACATCCTAGACCATATCCAGAAAGTGGCCACTCGACTCGTTCTGGTTGGCAGTCGTTTACAGGCGGCCCTTGGCCTCTGCCATTTCCACCACTGCTGTAGCGACCAGAAAGGTACACATCATCTCTTGCCCTGTCATCACTTGCCCTGTCATCACTTGCCACTGTCATTATTGTGGAAGCTCAAAAAACAAAACACTGTCACCAGTTTAAGAATCTGACATTGATATGTTCTTGGCTGAACTTGCTGATTGTCATAAATCTATGCTTTGTTAATGAAACAGCAGAGAGTGAGCAAATATTGAGGGACCAATTAATAGGAAAAGCCTGAACAACCGATTATAGATTATGAAACAGGAAGAGGCTGTAGTGTATGAAGTGAAGCACTGTCCTTTTAGCTCAGTTGTCCATAATTTCATCATCATTATTATCTTTACTTCACATCCATTTCCCATGCTGGCATGGGTTGGGCAGTTTGACAGGAACTGACAAACTAGAGGAGTATGGCAAGCTCTGCTGTATGCTTTGACATGGTTTCTACAATTGGATGCCCTTCCTAGCACCAACCACTTTACAGAGGGTGGACTGGGCAATATTTACGTGGCTCCAGCACCAGTGAGGTCACCAATTGACTTGCAAGACAAAGATCCCTCAGTACTACTTCCCTGAAAGGAAGAGTAATCTTGAGGGAGGTCGCTTTATGCCAGGTGATAAGAAATTAAATTATGATAGGGGGACAGGACCAGGTGTCTTGCTGTAGAGAAGGTACATGGCTACACCATTCAGAGGAGAGGTTTGAAAATAGAGAGGGAGGGGGTGGGTGGAGAGGAATTAATTTATGGTCGAAGTTCAAGGTTGTAACAAACCCTAAATACAAGATCTTATGCTAGTTTTCAATTGAAGGACACCAAACTTTTGGCTCTTAAACTATCTTTCCATTTTGCTGCATTTTTTTTTTCTTCCAAAGACTCAGTGTTTCTTGAAGTACACTAATTTCATTATTATTGATTCTAGGTCGTTGGATGGTAGCACCATTACAGTATCTGGTCTGCTTGTATTTTGTGTGTAACTTTGCTTTTCATATGTGTAAGGTTTATAAAACAAGCCAGTCATGTGTGGCTCTGTGCCAAGGGTTGAAATCAATAATTATTGATCTTAGATATGTCATGGAGGAAGCATGTAATTTGTTAAATTTCGAAGTTATGATTCTGAAGGTTTTCATATGTGTTCTATTTTAATTAAGCTTGTGCTTAAATGTTTTAAAGAATTTTGGGGGGAAAATACTTATTCATATTTCTCCAGTCTTGTAAAGCTGGTATAACTTATAATCATTGAAGTTTTCAGAACAGTTACGTTTATTGCATTGTTACACAAGTCAAATGATCTTCAACAACAACAGAATTCTTTCACAGTTGCTTAATTTTGTTGAAGATTAACAAAAGAAATATGTAAAACCAAGGTGCTAAGTGTTTCACAGAGGTTTCATTTAAATTTATTGGAAAGACATAACTTACAGATATCTTTATTCTGAACTTGCTGTGGACAGGGCTGCAGGGTAACTCAGTATGATGTTTTACCAATTTTATTTGCAGTTCTTCAGTTTTACTGTTAGACAAAATATTGCTATTTCAATCTAAATGATGATATTGTCATGACAAACGTAGAACCTATGGAGGCAAGAGGAAAATCAACCTCACCAACAGCAGCATATCCACCTTTTCCATGTTTGCATGAGTCACTCAGAGATTGTCAAGACAGATTTCCTACAGATGGATGCCCTTCCTGTTACCAACCCTCACCTGGTTCCAAGCAAAATAACCCCCACCACCATGACCAGACATGTTTTTGCAGAATATTAGCAAAGAATGACACTGCTTGTATAATAATGATGCTCATTTCAAACTATCGTGCAATATCAAGACAAAGTGATATAAAGGCACACATACAAACACGACAGGCATACTTTCTACCAAATTCAGCCAGAAAGCATAGTAGAGCCAGAAATATAGTAGAGGAGATTTCCCAATGTGCTATGCTTTAGGGACTGAACTGAAAACCAGGTGGTTGTGAAGAAAAACTTGTCTTCACCCCACAGCCATGCCTGTACTTATTGGAGAAAGTAATTTTTAATTTAAGTTTCTTGTTTTGACCAAGTTGTATTTCATGTTTGACATATTCTTTGATCAACACTTGACTAAAGAAAAGCTTGAAACCATTTCAGTCTCAATTATTTCTTCTCAATAATTCCAAATGTAATTAGGTTGGCTATTTCCAACTTGATTTCACATTTTAGAAATTTAATTTGTAGAACCATAATCATTAAGTTCTTAAATTTTTTCAGTTCCGCAAGCCTAACCAAGTTGTTGTTTCTCCTTTCAATTCAATGTCAAGAACTGTCTTTCCATGAAGGTTGTGCCAAAAATGATAAAAACTACCAAAAAACATCATTGCTTCTATAAAACATCTTTTTTTTTTTTTTGGTGTTTTTGAAAGAAAAACAAATAATTTTAAATGATTTAATTAGTTATTTGATTAAATAATAAATTTTAATCTAACTGTACTTGATATCTACAGCCATGTCCAGACCCTCTCCTTCTCTCCCCCCCCCCTTAATTTTCTGTAAGTGTCTTATTGCCTGTAGTGGATAAATGGTGAGGAAAATGAACTGCAGCTTAACCTTTTATGCAACAGATTCATTCTGTGACAACTTTTATAGAAGTTTATAGACAGCTCAGTTGGTTTTTTTCTTTTTTTTTTATGGAGTAGTTTTAACACATCTATTTTAATTAATTTTCTATTTGTGAGTGTCATTGATGTTTTGAAAAGCTTTTCAGATCTTTAAATTGTTTTTTTCATTTTGTTGTGTACAACACTTTATACGATCTTCAGAATTGCTAACCCAAACAGAGAAATATCACAACAAAGTTTGGAGGATGTAAGGAACCAATATCTGAAGAAGACTTCAGAATAACTCTTCAAATATGAATGAAAATGTCAATTAATTAAATCATCATTGCAATATTGATCAACTAATCTTGGCATTCTGCTCTAACATCCTTGTGACCACCACTTATAAATTCAGTGCATTTAAGCATATTTATGTGCCATTTTTTCTTTCTTTTTTTTTTCTTTTTTCAAACAAATTCATGGAAACTAATTTCGAATGAAAATATATTTCAGATATTATCATAAAACAGTTTTTATCTGTAAACTGAAATTTGATATGAGTTTCAAAGATTTAGTATTGTACTTGTAAACAATGGTTTTTATTTAATGTTTTTAAGACCGGGAAGTAAGTGGTGAGATTGAAGAGCATAGTGATACGGGATAAAGAAGACTGTGTACTTTGTTGTAAGCTATGATGGTTCCACGGGCAAGACCAAACATCGAAAATAGTGGAGGGCAGTATATTTTAAACAAGAACTTTATGTTAAATATAATCTGCCTGGGGTAAACGTTATCAATTTCATTATATTTTCTTTTGAGGAGAGAACTAGTCTTTAATTAATCATCCTCACAGAACAACAGGTTATTCTTTGTCTATTCTTAATATGTTATTGATCAATAGGTTATTTGAGTTCAGTGTAATAATGCACTCACTATGAGAGCAGGGTGGCTTTGATTGATGTTTTAAATGTAGACTCTGCCCAAAATTGCAGGCTTTTTGTCTTGGATGAAAAGACTATTTGGTTTAGGGTGGGAAAGTTCTAAATAATTAAGAATGGTCATGCTTAAAGAATACCATTATATTCACTGTTTGATATTCTATCTTCAAGATTTCCTAATGATATGCGATATTTGATTGCTTTTGATTAATCTAGTGTGAAACATTGAGCAGAGTCTATCTGCATTGTTGTTTGAGTTGAAAGGATGAGAGAGAAAGACAGACAGCAGACGGTAAGGAAAAGTGAAGAAAGATTTATTGTTGTTAAATTCTGAGATCTGTCTGTTGATCAGAATGGTCTCTGTAAGTGATCTCCTTTCATCTGATACAATGCCATGATTGAGCAGTCAACACCTAACCTGTGCCAGTTATTTTCTTCGTTCACTTTTCTACTGAAAAATCTTTGTCTAAAACATCTTATAGTGTATTGTAATTAGCAAAATAATACTTTACTTACCCTCTGTGTGTGGGTAGGGGATCCTCCTTGAACACATGTCTGGCCATGGGAACATGTCACCTTGCTTGGAAGCAAGCGAGCATTGGCAACAGGAAGGGCATCCAGCTGTTAAAAATGTGCCTTGATAAAATCAGCCTCACCCATGCAAGCATGGAAAAGTGGAAATTATAACTGGGATCACACACACATATGTGCATGTGTGTGCATGCTTATACACATACAGACACACTGAAAGCTTTCTTTTATACACACACACACACACACACACCACATAAATAAATAAAAGAAGTCAAACAAGGATATATCAGTTGAACCTCTCAGAACGTGTCTCTTCTTTCTGTAATTCTTCTCACCCCACCCCCACCCCACTCTCTTCCTCACCTCCCACTGCATTCCTGGCCCTTATTGACTATTACAGCTCAGAGATTCCAACATAGCTGAGTTCCTGCCCTGCCATTCATACTGCATTCATCAGATCACACCAGGCACACAATTTTAGGCCAATCAATATTCTCTCATCTTTTCATATTTTTTTCTAGTACAGAAAACAATACAGTAATCCCTTACCATATTGCAGTTCACCTATCATGCATCACGTTTCACCAATCACACACTCAGTACATCACAGATTGTTTTCTGGTTAATATACATAAATTTATATCACAGACTCCTCAGCATATCTGAGTTTCTGCAGCCAATAAGTATTTATATTTTTTTAGATTTTATTTATTTCTGTGGTAGCATAATTGGTCCATTTAAGAGTCCCCTTCAATCGGCCCATTTAAGAGTACCCTTCAATCATTGAGCAATAAACTCTGCTTTGCGAAGACCTTTTGAGTCAAGTGAGGTGGCACTTAAAAAGCGCCCACTACACTCTCAGGGTGGTTAGCATTAGGAAGGGCATCCAGCTTTAGAAACATTACCTGATCAGATTGGAGCCTGGGACAGCCTCCCAGCTTGCCAGTCCTCAGTCAAACTGTCCAACCCATGCCAGCTTGGAAAGCAGATATTAAACGATGATGATGCTGATATATATGTGTGTGTGTGTGTGTGTATTTTATTTGTTTCAGTGACTTGACCGTGGCCATGCTGGAGCACCACCTTTATATATATACGTGTGTGTGTGTATGTATATTTCGGTGCGAATGGTTTTGTTAAGCGGTGTCGAGTTTTACAATTCTGTAAATAATAATAATGGTATTTTTTTTATAAGCTTAAGACTTATAGCAGTCACCGTGCAAATGACTAAGGAAAATAGTCTAATAATGGGGCTTATAAGCCCTAATGTGTGTGAAGGCACATGGCTTAATGGTTAGCGTATTTGATTCATGACTGGAAGGTCATCAGTTCAATTCCTGGCGATGTGTTGTGTCCTTGAGCAAGACACTTTATTTCACGTTGCTCCAATTCACTCGGCTGGCAAAACTAAGTTGACCTGTAATTCAAAGGACCAGCCTTGTCACACTCTGTGTCATGCTGAATCTCGCTGAGAACTACATTAGGGGTACACATGTCTGTGGAATGCTCAGCCACATGCACATTAATTTCATGAGCAGGCTGTTCCATTGATCATATGAGCTGGAACCCTCGTCGTTGTAACTGACAGAGTGCCAGTTGTATACATATATGTGTGTATGTGTACACACACACACACATATATACATGCACACACACACACACACCCACACACATATATATATAGCATTGGATGTCACAGAAGCAATGTTGCCAATGCCAGTGTCACATAACTGGCACTCGTGACAGTGACACGTAAAAAGCACCTTGAGCATTGGGCCTCACACAGGCAATGACAAATAGCCAAGACCTTTGGCAATATGCCGTGCTTGAGAAGAAGACCCATCAAGCCAAGTGAAATCATAGTTGTGGCAGATAGTGGTGTCACACAACTGGCACCCGTGTCAGTGGCACTTAAAAGCACCCATTACGCTCTTGGAGTGGTTGGCATCAGGAAGGGCATCCAGCCATAGAAACCATGCCAAATCAGACTGGAGCCTGGTGCAGCCCCTCAGCTTACCAGCCCTGGCCAAACTGTCCAACCCATGCCAGCATGGACAACAGATGTTAAATGATGATGATGATGATTTTATATATCATTATTAGAAAAGCATAAATCCGGAGAAGCACACTCTAAGAAAGAGCCGTCTATATTTCTATCTGGTGAAAGCTGGTTTATGGGGTTACCCTGGGTTTCCCATCCATAAAGGGTTCACCTTTCTGGTGTATCATCAGACCCTAATGTCTGATGGCCTAAGACCTCTTTAAAATATATAGAAATGAGTAGTGTAAAATATGGCTTCAGCTAACTGCACAGCTATCACTGGGAGCTTCTTTTACAAACTTGACTATCAGTCCTTGTGGTATCCAATTAAAAACGTGTCCATGTAACCAATGGAAAATCCAAAAAATGTGAGTGATAAAATTATTTTGTGAGGTGTATATTAAAATCTAAGTCAGGAGGTACAATAGGTGAATATAGATTTATTTAATCACATGACTTCATTAGGTTTACAGATGTTTCACAACTTTTATATGTAGCATTAATTTTCGTTTGCCAGAAATTATGTCTGCGTGTTTGCACTAATATGTTTGCTCAGCATTATACAATAGAATTGTATATTCACAAATTAACGCAAATAAAGAAAGCTAGCTCTTCAGATCACCTGAACATCTTGGTTATATAAAGAGTTCAACTCTAAATATACACACAAAATTCATTCTTTGTATATACAATATATGGAAGGCCAGAACTGGACAAAATTACATTGATTTGGTCAATAAAATGTAAACATCTGAGTAAAGATGTGTTGTGGCTTTATTATAGAAAGAAATTTTCTACACCTATGAACGATCCTGTGAAGGACATGACAATTCTCAAGTACTGAAGGCCCAGAAAAAAAAAGCATCCAATTCAAAGTGGATGATGTTAGAAACAAAGCCAAAATGAATTGCATGTAAGGTCAAGTTCCCAAACCCATTCAGGTAAACAGAACTACCCAACTCATGCCAAAATAGCAGTGGTAGTGGTCCACCACTAATTTCCTTCAACTATAATAATTATTCTTGATTCTAACATTTGTTAAGGAAATCATTCCACTTTCAGAATGTCTGATACTATTTACCTTTATTTCCAACAGTCAACAGAAGACATTAATGTCTAACTTACTGACCCAATCAACAGTTCTTCACTGGTGTCTTTCTTCATTTGCTGTTTCCTAAATGAATTCTCTTTATATTCTATGATTTATATTGTTGTAATACATATTCCAATAGGCAGATTTCTTCATTTATTTCCTTGCTTTCACTCTAATGTTAATTGTTTGTAAACACAGAACCTTGTTAACAACTTATTCTTTGATGTGGTTTCTCATTCAATCTACCAAGTAACTTCCTTCCAACCTCATTAGTCCAGTAGACTTTTCTTTTTTTCTTTGATTGATCTCGGATATTTGGTCAGCCAATATTCTTTGATTGGAAACGCTGTTGTTTGATTGTGTCAATATTAGGTATTCTTTAACTGTTGCTCAACAATGTTACTGTTCTAAGATTTCAAACAGAAACTAAGTTTGTCAACTGTGTGAGTTTGATAACCCAGTTTTTGGTATTTGTTCCAACAAACTTTTATGTGGTCACTCTATTTGCTAGGAACAGCAATCAGATATCCTATCTTAAAAACCATCCTGGTTTAATAATTCCTAGACATAATGACAGGCTGTTCACAAGTAGCCAATGGTGAAACAATTAAATTAAGTAATACACATTAACTCTCTGTTGGTATTTTGTTGGGGTAACGAAGACGTTCATTGTTTCTATGTCTCTACTTTAGTAGTACTTCCACATCACGACTCTATATCTTACTTATTCACCAGACAAACACACAGCATCTTATACTGCACCCCCCCCCCACACACACAGCATCTTATACTGCACCCCCCCCCCACACAGCATCTTATACTGCACCCCCCACACACACACACACACCCAGAGTCGTCATCATCATCATTTTAACAACCACTTTCCCATACTTGCATCGGTCCGACAGAATTTATTCAAGCAGATTTTCTAGTCAGATTCCCTTTCTGTTGCAACCCAACACCTATTTCCAAGCAATGTAATATTTCCCCATGGCTGGACTTGTATTTCACAGGAGGATAATTCACTCAGGAAATGGTAAGAATGCTCATTCACAGCCATCATGTGAAGTCAACACAAAGGGGACACACACACACACATATCATCAGCATAATCTTAATTTAATGTCCATATTCCATATTGGCATGGGTTGGCTGGTTCTACCGATGTTGCTTCATTGTAACAATCACCACTTGGTATAAATAGCTGAAACTGAATCCACCGGTCTTTGTAAGGCAGATTGTTTTCAGTTTGAAATATCTTTGTAAGGGATTTTTAATGATGCTTTCTTTCTTGTTATTAGGGGAACAAACATGGCCATGGGATTACTCAAGAAGTTAATATAGCACAGCATCTTTATACAAGTATCTGCTACCTTAATCTTAAGTCAGGCAATGGTAAAAGTTTTTGGAGCTAAATTTTCTATAATGAGAGAAAAAAATTGGTTACCTATTTTTAATTTAGCCTAAAAGATAGGCCATGCCCACAGCCATCAAAAATTCTCTGATCTGTGTTGATTCATTGTATTGTTTGTTATAGTTAAGGTTCAATTTGATTATATATATATATATATATATATATATATATATATAGAGAGAGAGAGAGAGAGAGAGAGAGAGAGTGAGAGTGAGTATCAGTTTTTAAGGACCAAGTCAAATGTTTGGTGTAAGATATATCTCAGCCACATCACAAATCACTGATCCTCTTGGCACACTAAAGTTTTCTGAGTTTTCTGTAAGGAATGGTAAATATATCATCTCTGGTGACATTTGTTAATTCTAATTTCCTAAATAATAATAGTTTAAACCTTAAAAGTAATATTCAGATTAGTTACAAAGTTGCAACTCTACCCCAGATGAGACACAAAAATAAAAGGTTACTACAAGAGGCAAACAATTGAATAAGTGGTCGTTTCTATGGTAGCCATGATGTATGTAATTATGAAAGAAGTTAGTTCCCAAATCACTTTAAGAATACTTTACAATGAAAGCAGGGTGGTAAAATTAGAAGTATTTTATTAAATTGGCTAAGACAATGGCAGGTCGAGAATGGTGTTGTTATGTGTTTGTCAACACATATTTGGATACACAGTGTAGAATTGATGTGAGGATGATGTTAGCTACAAATCATTCCTTATAGCTTCAGCTCTCACATCTCCATCTTATTTATTGGATCTAAATCTGATAAAGTAAAAGGTTCCTTATAGAAAATTGACTTTAAAAAAACCATTAGCATGAAAAACTGTGTCCCATTAATTGGATGTATATCATTTATGTTTTGTAACATTTATAGATACTGGCAGTGCAGTGATGGAATTTCTGATTTTCTCTATCAATAATTTTATTGTAGAAACACATTTATTATGGCATGCACACACACACACACACACACACACACACACACACACACACACACACATGTGCACCATACTCTGATGCATAATTTTCTTTCTTTTACATAAAACTGTCATGATTGCAATCAAGTTTTCTCCATATTTTCTTGATGTTTCAATCGAAATTCCGTAAAGATTTCATTCAGTCTTTGATGCTGCTTTCTTTTATTCCATCCATCCTCATTAGTTAGTTGTGTAACATGGCTTTTGGCTGCCCAGGGGAATCGGTCCATCCACCTTCCTTAACCATTTTGTTGCCACATTTCTGTTGAATATACTATCTTAGTTTAAATTAGTTTTCAAAAAATAATAAAGAATTTTGTCAAATAACTTAGTCGTTTGGAAGTTTGTTTCAGAGAAGCAGAGGTCTTGGGTGAGTTAGAATCAAAAAGGAATGTAACCTACCTTTAACTCCAACAAACTCATTTATATAAAGTGGAGTCGACAATACTTCACATTATTCCACTGACTCTAGCTTGTTTCTTGTCTAATGGTATTAATGTTCCTGAAACTTCTTGATAAACTTCATGTTTATACAAGTCCATTCTTAACCAAATGCAACATCAACAATCTATATAAATTGCGACATATTAAGACTTGCTCAAAAGAGAATTCTTATTAAAAGCCAAGTTTCCAAAAGAAACATTTTCGACAAGTAAAAGAATGTGCGATGTTTTCAGATATAATTGTAGTAATCATTAATTTTGTTGGTTCTTCTTCATTTTTAATGAAAACACTTACAGAAACCATGTGTAAATAAATTTTCCTCTGACTATTGCAGCTCAAGATTAAACATTAGACTTCATGAAGATTTGTTGAAGTCGTTGGCATTATTTAGCCCATGGTCAACCTTTACCAGGCAGACCTATCATCATAAATATTCCAACCAAGAACATCCTATATGGATGTACATCTAAGACAATATCATCTAATAGAGAAATGTGTGTAATTTGACTTCCATTTTGTGGTGGACTGAACTGACATTCCTGCACGTGACTGTCAGTGGACTGGACAAGTCTTATAAATAGAATGAGCCAGCAGACAGTTGAGGTTAAACTGTGAGAGCGTTAGTCTCATTATTGATTCTGTGTTGGAGTGTTACTGTGCAAACGATTATAAGATAACCAACGCTTGTTACATTACTTATTGTTATATGGTTATATTTGATACTCTGATATATTGTTATACACACCTCATATATCGTCACTGGAAATATAACACATTTCTAGCAGACGGAGTGGTTCTAATTAATTGTATTGACTCCAGTAATTTTTGTCAATCTGCTACTTGTTTTATTAACCTCTGTCAGCCACGTTGATGTTATGACACACAAAGGAACGCAATATAAACAACACTGGTTTTTAAGCAGATGCAAACTTTTAGTATATGCGTGTGGGCATTGTTAGTGTACATGTGTGACAGAGCGCTGGTGTATTGAGAGAGGAGTTAGGCATCAGAGGAAACAGATGTAGTGTGCAAGGGAGGAGACAACACTGGTTTGGTCATGGGATGCGGAGGGATGGAGACAGTTGCATACAGCTGTACTGATCACTTATGGAAGTGGGAGACCCCAAAAGACATGGAATAAAGTATTGAAGACTGATCTCAAGGCATTGAGCCTTACAAAGGAGATGACAAAGGACCAAGATGTCTGAAGCCTTGCTTGTTCTCAAGAAGACCTCTCCACCAATTATCACCAATAGTGGTTCCATGTAAAAAGCACCCAGCACACTCTGTAAAGTGGTTGGCATTAAGAAGGGTTTCTAGCTGTAGAAACCCTGCCAGAACAGATAAGCCTGGTGAGGCCCCAGCCTTACCAGCTCTTGTCAAACTGTCTGACCCATACCACCGTAGGAAATAGACATCAAATGATGATGATGATGATGATGATGATGGTGAATGATACGTGAGGTTTTTTGAAGATGAGCTCTCTACCTTCCATGTTTCAGAACTTATCTTAATGAGCAACACAGTGTTTTTTTTATACTAATTCTCAGGAAATTAGGTCTGTGGGTTTTGTTAATCTTCAGCTTTAACAGTGTAGACACATAACCATGTGACTTATTAGCAGACCCATGACTCAAGAGACTGCTCCAACTATTTTGGTCCTGATAACATAGATGACAACCTCCATTCATTTACTGACAAGACCTGTGCTGTCAATTCTAACTTCTGTTCATATTTCTTAAGCCAAGCTTAGCTCTGTCATCAGACACATTCCAGCCATGACAATCCCTGCTCTAGGATTACATTATTCTATGTGTCCTTTTTTTTTTCACAATATAGTAGGATGTGACTTGAAGGAGACTTAGCTGTTATTTCTTGCTAGTTACTCAACCACATAGGAGCTGTGTTTTTTGTTGATAATATTGCAGTGAGAGAATCCAAATATCACTTGCACATGATTACTCACCATGCTGGAAATAACTGTGGAATCTCACTCAAATCTTAGCCTCCAGTCTTAAAAAGGAAGGCACATTGGATTGTGTTATCTTGGACACAGTATTTATGAGATCGTGTGGTCATGGCTGGAATGTCTGATTGTAAGTAAGGGTCATCCTAGGGCTAAACAGCAATCAATTGCAGGTGATAATGTAGCAGATTGCATGTTGCAACTGCAGTTCTATTAATGACTTATGGTGCATATATTGCACATATGCTGACTGTTGCACTTGGCAGTCTATTTTTAGTGTCATATTATTTGATGTTTTTGTAAGGGGGCAGGGGTGGGGGAAGAGTGCCGGCTTTAATACAACCTTCAGCACACACACACACACACACACACACACACATTCCAGTCCTTTATGTTATGCAGCTTGTCCAATGTTAACTTCCCCTTACTGATTAATGACCTGTAGTTACGTGGCATTTCATTATGCAACCATAATATACTATAGAGTATATTCTGTTTTTATAGTCCAACACCATGTTCTACTGTGTTAGCAGTGCTCTTTACATTATTTTGTTACGGTTATTTCTACAGATATTGTAGCCAGCATTGATTTTTTTTTTTTTTTTTTTTGCTACAGAAATAACCTTGACAAAATAATGTAAAGAGCACTGCTAACACAGTAGAATGTGGTGTTGACTCATAAAAAAACATTTAATATACTTTATAGTATAATATTATGGTTGCAAAACGTAATACCACCATGTGCCTACAATTCATTGATATTTACATACCAGCCCCAGGAATGTGTTTAATAGGTAAATCGGTATATCCAATCACTTAACATTGGTGTATGCGGTGGCTCTATAAGCAATATGTTTGGAAGCGAGAGTGGGTTAGATGGATGCTGATGAAGGGGCAAGAACCCTCAATGAAATATGGCATATATACACTCGTCTCCAGTCTCATTGCTTGATTACATCTGACGTCTCGATATAAAATGTTTTCTAGCAAAAACTCCAGTGCTGGCTATAATTTCTGTTGTAATCTCTTTACTAAGTTGGCCGTTGATAATATCCTGGGCTATGCTGCTGGGCATGTCCCCAGATGGATGTCTTTTCGTGATTGAAAACATCAGAACCTAATTAAAGCTTTCTATTTTCATTGAGTCCTTATATAGATCATTTGTCTGGTTTGTGATGATAAAATATATATTGAATGTAGGAATGAGAGGCTGTCATCCATATCCTCTGTTCAACTCGATCTGGTTTCATTGGTTGTTTTAAGCTGTCATAGCTCTAACTACGGGAATCTACCTCAACCTTTGCATTACCATATTCCTAAAGGAAAACACTGCCTTCAGTTTTGAAAAAATGAAGAAATTAATAAAATAACTTCACCATTATTAAATGAAGAGTTTTACTCAAGAACACAACACATCATCCAGTCCAGCAACCAAAACTACAGTCTTACAGTAATGAGGGCAACACCCGAACCACTAAGCAATGCACCTCCACATATGGTGTCTGTGAACACCTATCAATGCACCTCCACATATGGTGTCTGTGAACACCTATTTCCTCTTCTTAGTATATATAAGGATATAAGTAACGTATATATATATATATATATATATATAAGGATGTAACTAACACACACACACACACACACAAATTTATTTATTTATTGGCGTTAGGAAGGGTATCCAGCTGCCAGATTAGATTGAAGCTTGGTGCAGCCTACTGGCTTGCCATTCCTCATTCAAACCGTCCAACCCATGCCAGCATGGAAAGCAGCCATTATGTGATGATAATGATGAGATATGATGGTTGCAAATTCATGTTCAAGTACTGCTATCACCCGATTGAAAGTCCCACACACGCAAAGGCTATGACCGGCCAATTTTGTGACAGGTCTTACTTTTTTCGATGCCTGTGCATGATGATTTTTTTATGGTGGAGAAAGGATTTGCACAAATCCAATCCCATTCTCTGAACATGGACAACATAAACTCAAAAAGAAGAACTAGTCTGCTTCATCGAATATTGTCAGTGTTGCAGGTTTTCTCTCAGAGTTTCCCTCTCCTAGAGAGATGCTGTGACAGCAACAGAGGGGACAGCTGTGTGCCTGGATACCAACCTAGGTATTTCCATGTCTCCGGGCATACATACACATGTACACATGTTGTTGGATAGCTGTTGACAGCTCATGAGCTCTTCTGCCCTTTGATATGCATGCATTCATTTATTGTTGATGTCAAAAGAATTACTAAACTTTTGAGAACTTGTGAAATAATTTCCTTTTGGAATTGGTCCTCAAAACACAGAAATATTATAACATAGTAGTAATGTCGAAAATAAAAAGCTTTAGGTTTTGATTGATGAAAGTTTACAGGTTGGCTGTTATATTTATTAACAACATTTTACATATATTTACAATTTAAATTGCCTACCCTTTTCTCAAGTGAAGTGCACAACTTATTATGTTTAAACAATGAGTAATCATATATATTACACCCAGTATATGGTCTTGAGTGCATAAATGTACTCATATATTTTTAACAGATGAGAATCATCTGCTACAGCTACCATGACATGATTTCATCCTGCCTGGTCTCTTCAGTAGAAAATGTCTGGTATTGACATAACAGCCAAATCTCACTGTCAACCATGTATAGAATTTCAGTATTTGTTGGGGCACTGATGCAGCAGATAGTCAGCAAGCTTATTAAAAGCAAAAATAATAGTAACAGATGCAGGATTACTTTCAAAAGGTGATTGAATGACCAATGGACAGGCGGATGTAAGTTTATGACTTTCATGATGATGAATTTACATAAGGATAAAGTAACCCCAAGTTTCTTTCTCTCAAGCACCAATGGTACTTCACCAAAAATGGAATTTTAGAAAATGCAGCCATACCAGCCACAGTTTGTAGAATTGCTGTGACTTTCGCTACATTTTCCTTGCTGTCACCTAAGAAAAACTATAGAAGTGTTAGTAATTTATTGTGACAGATGTGTTGTGCAGCTCAACCATAAACAATGACAATGTCACCATTGGTGGCCATAGCTCAGGGCAGGTTGTAAAACACGCACTTGTCTTGGGTCATCCCATAAATAATGCCATTTTTTTCAATTGCATGAACTAAAAGTCAGAGGACAGGATAAATTACCTGCATCAACTTGCTGTAAAAGCAGGTAATAATTTTATCTTGTCCTTATTCTTAGTGTAAGTTTTGAAGAGTGCAATTCGATTTTAACAGTTATTTTTTCAAAGCTATAATGAAAGTGACAAAAGAGCATATTTTGCTTTATGAATTCAATAAAGCCAACAACACAACAGAGAGTGCAAGGAATGTTAATACAGTATATGGGGATCGGACAATAAGTGTAAGCCAAAAATTCCATGCGGGGAAACTACTGCCTAGAAGATGAGCCTTGACCTGGAAGATCTGTAGAGCTCAACAAAGATGTCTTGCAAATCCCGGTGGAACAAAATTCCCATTGTAACTGTTGAGGAACTAGCAGAGAAGCTTGGATTTGGTCAGTCAACCATTCATCAACACCTGCGTGCCATCAGAAAAGTCAGCAAATTGGGTCAATGGGTTCCTCACAAACTTTCTGAGTCTAATTGCATGCAGAGAGTGAATGTGTGCTCTTCTTTGCTGCCACGGCTCACGAATGAACCTGTTTTTAGACCAAATAGTTACTGTGACGAAAAATGTCAAGCGCCAAAGACAATGGGTAGGGAAAGGAGAAACACTGGCACCCCAGGCTAAAGAAGGTCTTCACCCACGTAAGGTGCTGTTATCTGTTTGGTGGGTTGTGAAAGGTTTAGTCCACTTTGAAATTTTAAACCCAAACCAAACAGTAATGAAGGAGATCTACTGTGAGCAGCTTAAGTCAGTGCCAGAAGAAAAACAACCATCTTTGGTTTTAAGAGGAAACGTGTTCTTCCATCATCATAATGCTCGGCCACATATAGCGAGGATGACATTCCAAAGGCTGGAACAATTTGAATGGGAAACAATGCCCTACCCACCATATTTGTTGGACATTGCCCCATCTGATTATCATTTATTCTGCAGTCTTCAAAATCGTTTGAATGGAAAAAATATGAATTCTGTAGATGAATGAATTTTGAATTTCCTTATGGACAAGTAAATTTTTCGTCACAGACAAGGGGTCCTGCAAGTCTACTAGATAGATGGAAAAGCATTGTAGAAATTGAAGGAAAGTATATTTTAGATTTAAAAAGAACTTTATCTTAATTTTGAAAAACAAACAAAGTATGAAAAAACTACATTATTTATGGGATGACCCAGTACATATATACACACATATAAATATACATGTAAGGACAATACTCTTCAATTGCTGTATAATGATTGCAAGGAAATAGCTTTGTACTTTGTGACCCCTTTTATTGTTTTGTAATGCAACAGATGAAAAGAAAAATGTGCCATTGTTAGGGAGGGAAGGAGAAATTTTATTAAAGGATGGAAGAAACTGATGGAAGTGGTTTTATCTTGTTTTATTTCAACCTTTAATATGGACAATTGTGTGTGTGTGTGTGTGTGTGTGTGTGCGTGTGCGTGTGCGTGCGTGTGTGTGTGTGTGTGTGTGTGTGTGTGTGTGTGTGTGTGTGTGTGTGTGTGTGTGAAGACACTTTCTCCGAATGATTCAGAGAAATGGTAAGAATAAGCTTCTTTAACATTTAATTCATTTCCTCCAACTTGGTATTGATTCAGCTGTGGTTGCCAACACTTAAATGGCCGATGAATAAGAAAGAAAAAGAAAGTATGATTGGTGAATAAATATATTAACCAAAAGAAGGGTTTGTGCGGGCAATATCTGGTCTTTGCTAGATTTTACCATCAAATCCTCTTTCTTAATTAACTCAGCTTCATTGAAATGCCATTTTGCAGTTTAGAAGCAACCAGAAAGCTTTATTATAAACCCATTGATTTTTTACTCGTAAATTAGATGACATCATCGATGATGATGATGATGAAATTAGATGACATAGTTAAGTTCTCTACTACTACTACTGCTGCTGCTGCTGCTGCTACTGCCTTGGTTTCATTAAGGTTAGATGTTTTCTCACCTTGTCTTTTGAGACTATTCGATATCCTGCAAATTATAAAATGTCATTCGTACTTTATTAGCTGAGTGAAATCTTTTAAGTGTCTTTTCTAATAAGCCAACTTCTGATTAAAGTCGTTGCTTATTCTCTGACTTCAGTCGACCAAATAGATGAAACTAGAAGATGAAGGGCAATAATAAGCAGTTGAGGAGAGTATTTATTAGAAAAAAGAGATATGTTCAGTTGGATCAGTTAAGAATTGGAAAGAAAGTTTCAGATAAACTCTACAAAACATGTGGAGAGGAAATAATTTAACTCAGAATATATTGGAAATACATTTAATAAGATATCTTATTGAAGTTGGCTGATCATTTATATCTGATACTAGTTTCGTGTTTTTGCCATCATTTTTGAGAAATTAATTGTAAGGAAGGTATTAATTATAGGGTAGTTTATGACATCTTCAAAACTTACTTTACAATGAAGTACAGAGATATGACTTAAAATTTTAACATAGAAATATAAATTGAAATTTTTTTTAATATAAATTGCTCCTAATGATTGTATTTCACAAATCTTAATTTAGTTCTATATTTGACAGATATTTGTCAAATGTCCCATGGTCATATGGCATAGTGGTTAAGAGTGTGGGCTACTAACCCCTAAATTCCAAGTTCAATTCCAGACAGTAACCTCTTTTACTCTTTTACTTGTTTAAGTCATTTGACTGCGGCCATGCTGGAGCACCGCTTTTAGTCAAGCAAATCGACCCCAGGACTTATTCTTTGTAAGCCTAGTACTTATTCTATCGGTCTCTTTTTGCCAAACCGCTAAGTTACGGGGACGTAAATACACCAGCTTCGGTTGTCAAGTGATGGCGGGGGGACAAACACACATACACAAACACACACACACACACATATATATACATATATATATATACGACGGGCTTCTTTCAGTTTCTGTTTACCAACTCCACTCACAAGGCTTTGGTTGGCCTGAGGCTATAGTAGAAGACACTTGCCCAAGGTGCAACGCAGTGGGACTGAACCCGGAACCATGTGGTTGGTAAGCAAGCTACTTACCACACAGCCACTCTTACGACTGAATAATAATAATAATAATAATAATAGCATCGAAAAATACCTTAGGAATGAGAACCCAGGTTCAAAATTTCCCCAGGACACTTGAAGAAGGCTGGAGAGTATATCAGCAGAAACGTGTTAACAACAAACAAGATGAGGACAAATATCCATCAAATGTAAATAATTTAAAACAAGAAGTTTGTGTGAAACACTATGAGTTGATAACAAAAGAGTTAAAATTTAGATAAAAATGTACTTCAGTCAACATCTTCTGCTTCGGGTGGGCTATGGGCTGTCCTAAAATATGACTTAAAGATTTTTCTAGATGACACAGTTTTGTTAGACATGGCTGAGGCAAGGAATTTGGTGACCCTGTGTGTGTTGTGCCATTTAAAAAACACTGGTGAGGGTGCCACATAAAAAAGAACATAATATCATTGGTGGGGAGATGAATCACTGCTGTCTCTAGTAGTCAAGTGTCCTTCATTGACAAGACCAAGGAAGGTCGAAATCATGTGATCTGGTGGTCTCAGCGCTGGGGTTAGTGGGGATTTCATCTCCCCACTAGTGATATAAAGAAGCCTGCATTTTGCACCAAAAGCCAATATGAGAGTTT